>NC_034197.2:44974623-45077123 GCF_002021735.2 Oncorhynchus kisutch | reverse complement strand
GGTGGCATTTACTAAGGGTCGGTCGCTTGTCGTTTGAACCAATAAAAGGTTCTTTAGTGGAATGACTGTAGCTTCCCTCCAGGCCTGAGGGCACACGCTCTATGGTAGGCTTAGATCAAAGACATGGCAAATAGGAGTGACTTTAGCTTCCCTCCAGGCCTGAGGGTTAGGGTTAACTCTATGCTCTATGGTAGGCTTAGATCGAAGACATGGCAAATAGGAGTGACAAAATAGTTTGCTACCAACCTGTCATTTTCCATCCAAGTTGTCAGTACCAGGTGGTTTGGCATTATTGATGGACAGCAAAAATGTGTTCGCCTCTTCCACACCCGCACTCAACCTGGGATCTCCAGATCATTAATGTTCAGCCGCTATGGAAATCCACTCTCCTGCTCCCTCCCTCCCTCTTCTCTCTCCCTCTCTCTTCCCACTCTCCTCCTCTCTTCTCTCTCCTATACTTCTGCTTCTCGCTTCCTCCACCACCGCTCTCTTCTCCTCTTGCTTCCTCTGCTCCCGCTCTGTCTCTCTCCTCCTCTCCCTTCCTCCACTCCCGCTCTACCTCTCTCCTCCTCTTTCCGCCTCCCCTCCATCTCGCTCCTCCTCTTGCTTCCTCCGCTCCCGCTCTACCTCTCTCCTCCTCTTCCTTCCTCCGATCCATCTCTCTCCTCCTCTTCCTCCGCTCCCGCTCTACCTGTCTCCTCCGTGTGGTGCCCTAGAATATTAATAGCTTGTGAATGTTGTTGTTATGATGGTGTTAATGTCCCTCACTGATCTCTCTCTCTACCCCAACCAAAATCAAAGCCCTAAACCCAGGCTCCCAGCCATACACCCCAGCTCCATCCATAAACCCCCAGCCCCAGGTACAACCCAGCCCCAGCCATACAACCCAGCCCCAGGCATACAGCCCAGCCCCAGGAATACTACAACCCAGCCCCAGGAATACACCCCAGCCCCAGGAATACAACCCAGCCCCAGGAATACAACCCAGCCCCAGCCATACAACCCAGCCCCAGCAATACACCCCAGCCCCAGGAATACAACCCAGCCCCAGGAATACAGCCCAGCCCCAGGAATACAACCCAGCCCCAGCAATACAACCCAGCCCCAGGAATACAACCCAGCCCCAGCAATACAACCCAGCCCCAGCCATACAACCCAGCCCCAGCAATACAACCCAGCCACAGCCATAAACCCCCAGCCCCAGGCATACAGCCCAGCCCCAGGCATAAACCCCCAGCCCCAGGCATAAACACCCAGCCCCAGGCATAAACACCCAGCCCCAGGCATAAACACCCAGCCCCAGGCATAAACCCCAGCCCCAGCAATACAACCCAGCCCCAGCAATACACCCCAGCCCCAGCAATACAACCCAGCCCCAGCAATACAACCCAGCACCAGGAATACAACCCAGTCCCAGGAATACAACCCAACCCCAGGCATAAACCCCAGCCCCAGGCATAAACCCCAGCCCCAGGCATAAACCCCCAGCCCCAGGCATAAAGACCCCACCCCCAGGCATAAAGACCCCACCCCAGACATAAACCCCAGCCCCAGCAATACAACCCAGCCCCAGGCATACAACCCAGCCCCAGACATACAGCCCAGCCCCAGGCATAAACCCCCATCCCCAGCCCCAGCCATAAACCCCCAGCCCCAGCCATAAACCCCCAGCCCCAGACATACAGCCCAGCCCCAGCCATAAACCCCCAGCTCCAGGCATACAGCCCAGCCCCAGGCATACAGCCCAGCCACAGCCATAAACTCCCAGCCCCAGCAATACAACCCAGCCCCATCCATACAACCCAGCCCCAGCCATAAACCCCCAGCCCCAGAGCAACAGCCCAGCCCCAGAGCAACAGCCCAGCCCCAGCAATACAACCCAGCCCCAGCAATACACCCCAGCCCCAGCCATACAGCCCAGCCCCAGCCATACAACCCAGCCCCAGGCATAAACCCCCAGCCCCAGGCATACAACCCAGCCCCAGGCATAAACCCCCAGCCCCAGGCATACAGCCCAGCCCCAGCAATACAACCCAGCCCCAGCCATAAACCCCCAGCCCCAGGAATACAACCCAGCCCCAGCAATACAACCCAGCCCCAGCCATAAACCCCCAGCCCCAGGAATACAACCCAGCCCCAGCAATACAACCCAGCCCCAGGCATAAACCCCCAGCCCCAGGAATACAGCCCAGCCCCAGCAATACAACCCAGCCCCAGGCATACAGCCCAGCCCCAGCCATACACCCCCAGCCCCAGGCATACAGCCCAGCCCCAGCCATAAACCCCCAGCCCCAGCCCCAGCCATAAACCCCAGCCCCAGCCACACGTGGGAGGGCCGTCCTTGAACATGGGATGTTTTACAGCTCAATTTTTATGTCTTTGTCATTCAGACTGACAAGCAGTTAGACTTCTGACTTGGTGCTGGCCACTGTGGGAGAGAGGAGAGAGGCGTTCTGACTATAACTCCACTCAACTGGTGGAAAACTGCAGTCTGGAGTCAGTTTCTGAGAAGAGGGACACAGAAAGGAATGGAGAGAGGGAGGGTGACGGAAGGTGGAGACAGGAGATGGAGAGAGGCGATGGAGAGAGGAAGGATAAGACGGATAGAGAGAGGAGATGAGAGACGAGATGAGAGAGGAAGGGTAAGAGGGATGGAGAGAGAGGTGGAAGGAGGAGATGGAGAGAGGAAGGGTAAGAGGGATGGAGAGAGGAGATGGAGAGAGGAAGGGTAAGAGGGATGGAGAGAGGAGATGAGAGATGAGATGAGAGAGGAAGGGTAAGAGGGATGGAGAGAGGAAGGGTAAGAGGGATGGAGAGAGGTGGAGAGAGGAGATGGAGAGAGAAAGGGTAAGAGGGATGGAGAGAGGAGATGGAGAGAGGAAGGGTAAGAGGGATGGAGAGAGGAAGGGTAAGAGGGATGGAGAGAGGAGATGGAGAGAGGAAGGGTAAGAGGGATGGAGAGAGGAGATGAGAGATGAGATGAGAGAGGAAGGGTAAGAGGGATGGAGAGAGGAGATGGAGAGAGGAAGGGTAAGAGGGATGGAGAGAGAGGTGGAAAGAGGGATAGTATTCTGGCTCAGTTCTTCCTGGTGAGGTAGAAGCATGTATCCATTGGCTAACCAATTGGCCTCGGCTGTCATTGGTTAACCTGGGTCAGGTGATTGGCCTTAAAGCTTCAGTGTGACAGCAGCACAGCTGTGCTAAAATCAATATGAATCACACCTTTGTATTATTGCATTATTAGACACTGCATTCATTCCAATGAGTCACATGCATTCCAATCCCTTTCTGCTTCTTCACATGGATGAATAGGAATGAATGCATCTGATGTGTCTGCTGTTTAAATGTATCACACCATGGTTGAACAGACAGACAGACAGGCTCCCTTACTATGACACATACCTGTGGCACGTTGCTCTGATGTAACTCTGATGAAAAGCACATCCTGAGATGAGCCAGTGTTCCTGCACAGTACCGTTTTGTAGTGTTAAATCAACACTTAAGAGAGTCCATTTTAACACTATCTCAGAGTACATACGGTCCAATTCTGCAGGGTAAAATATATATATATACTCTGATCATAGTGTTATTTTCAGTGTTGACACGGCAGTGTACATTTTTTTCTTTACATTGCATTACTCTTGCCAGGGTTACTCAAATGTAACACCATGGGGTAATTAACACAGTGTTATATCAACACTAGTGTTGATCTAGAGTTTACTCCTATTAGTGTTAAACAAAAACACAATCATTTTGGGTGTAGTTTTAACACTGTCTGGTGGCTTGAGAGTGGCAACAGAGGGGGTGCTGTTTTCTAGCGGCTCCTGACTGCTATTTTGTGTGTTTTTCTCTCTAACTTCCAGCCACCCCCTCTCTCCCTTCAGGCTCTCTAACTTTCAGCCACCCCCTCTCTACCTTCAGCCTCTCTAACTTTCAGCCACCCCCTCTCTCCCTTCAGCCTCTCTAACTTTCAGCCACCCCCTCTCTACCTTCAGCCTCTCTAACTTCCAGCCACCCCCTCTCTACCTTCAGCCTGTCTAACTTCCAGCCACCCCCTCTCTCCCTTCAGGCTCTCTAACTTTCAGCCACCCCCTCTCTCCCTTCAGCCTCTCTAACTTTCAGCCACCCCCTCTCTCCCTTCAGCCTCTCTAACTTTCAGCCACCCCCTCTCTACCTTCAGCCTCTCTAACTTTCAGCCACCCCCTCTCTCCCTTCAGCCTCTCTAACTTTCAGCCACCCCCTCTCTACCTTCAGCCTCTCTAACTTTCAGCCACTGTTTAATGTTACTGAAAAGAGGTTCTGGACATCAAAACAGCGGTTACTAATCTCGTTTTGGATGAGGACTTTTATTTCAATTAATCAGAGGCAAAGGATACAACGCTGATCCCAGACCAGGCCCAAATCCCAGTCATTCAGGGGAGGTGGAGGCACCACTATAGGGGCCCGGATTGTGTGACACCTAACGAGGATGCAACGGTGAGTGGATAAATCACTGTCTGTTCTATTGGTAAATGTACAACCACTGGAGAAGAAACTGGATGAGTTTAGTTCGAGACTGTCCTATCAACGTGATCTGTCACTAATCTACAACCCTGTGGCTGAACAAGGGGCCCCTCAGAGGTGCGTGCTTAGCCCCCTCCTGTACTCCCTGTTCACCCACAACTGGGTGGCCGCACATGACTTAAACACCATCATTAAGATTGCAGATAAGACAGCAGTGTTAGGCCTGATCACCAACGACGATGAGACAGCCTGCAGAGAGGAGATAAGAGATAGCAACATCTCCCTCAACGTCAGCAAGACAAAGGAGCTGATCGTGGAAAGGGAAGGCCATGTACGTCCTCATTCACATCGACGGGGCTGTAATGGAGACAGTCGAGAGCTGTAAATTATTCTGTGTCCACAACACTAAGGACCTATCTTGGTCCAAACACAACAACAAAGTTGTGAAGAAGGTATGACAACACCTCTTCCCCCTCAGGAGGCTGAACAGATTTGGCATGGGGCCCTCATATCCTCTAAAGGATTTACAGCTGCACCATGGAGAGCATCTTGACTGTTTGCATCACTGCTTGGTACGGCAACAGCACTGCCTCTGACCGCAAGGCGCTACAGAGGGTCCGATATACCTGTAAACCAGGACCTCAATATCAGGCCGTGTCAGAGGAAGGCCCTAAGAATTGTCAAAGACTCCGGCCATCCAAGTCACAGTCTGTTCTCTCTGCAGCTGTACTGGAGCACCAAAACGTTCCTGAACAGTTTCTACCCCGAAGCCATGAGACTGCTTAGAATTCTAAATAAATCACTGACAGTGTCACCAGCCAAGCACCCCCACACAATCACACCTCCTCCTCCATGCTTCACGGTGGGAACCACACATGAGGAGATCATTCGTTCACCTACTCTGTGTCTCACAAAGACACGGTGGATGGAACTCAAAATCTCACATTGGGATTCATCAGACCAAATGACAGATTTCCACAGGTCTAATGTCCATTGCTCATGTTTCTTGGCCCAAGCAAGTCTCTTCTTATTATTGTTGTCCTTTAGCAATGGTTTCTTTGCAGTAATTTGACCGTGAAAGCTTGATTCACACAGTCTCCTCTGAACAGTTGATGTTGAGATCTGTCTGTTACATGAACTCTGTGAAGCATTTATTTTGGCTGCAATCTGAGGTGCAGTTAACTCTGATGAACTTATCCTCTGCAGCAGAGGTAACTATGGGTCTTCCATTCCTGTGCTGGTCCTCATGAGAGCCAGTTTCATCATAGTGCTTCGTGGTTATTTTCGACAGCACTTGAAGAAACTTTCAAAGTTCTTAATTTTCCATATTGACTGACCTCCATGTCATAAAGAAATAGATGGACTGTCATTTCTGCTTATTTGAGCTTTTATTGACATAATATGGATATAAATACAGTAGCAGATCACTTACTGTATTTGAGAATATAAAAGACACACAAATAGCCAACGGTGGCGACAAAATCAAAGCACATCCTCTGAAGCAAGAGAGTAAACTTAGTAAAAAGGTAGATGACGTTGCCGTGAGTAGCACTGCAGATATTGAGATGGGCGAGATGCAAGACTTTGCTCTCACACGGTATCTGTGCATTTGGCTTCACTCTGTTACAAGCACCAGAACAGTGGAGAATTTGAGGCTCTTAGTTGTTTTGGAAATGGACCCACTATGCTGTTTACTTTCTGCATCTGTCATATTGCTGAGTCTACCTTTAATTGGTACCTGTTTTGTTATTACATGCATTAGTTTATTTGTGGCTGTTTTATATTATAGACAAAATATACAATCAGAAAACTGTTGGTGTCATGATCTTCGTAAGAAGCGGACCAAAGCGCAGCGTGGAGTAAATGCATGATTTAATGAAAGACAGAAAAACATGAAATACACTCACTGACTGACTGACTGACTGACTGACTGACTGACTGACTGACTGACTGACTGACTGACTGACTATAGCAAAAGCGTACTAACATGCAACATCACATAGACAATAACCCACAAAATACCCAAAGCAGATGGCTGCCTAAATATGGTTCCCAATCAGAGACAACGATAAACAGCTGCCTCTAATTGAGAACCAATCTAGGCAACCATATACATACATAAACACCTAGATGGTAAACAACCCCATAAACCTACAAAACCCCTAGACAGTACAAAAACACTACATCACCCATGTAACACCCTGACCTAACCAAAAGAATAAAGAAAACAAAGAATACTCAGGTCAGGGCGTGACAAGTACAGAGAGATCCTTGATGAAAACCTGCTCCAGAGCGCCCCATCCAACCTGACAGAGCTTGAGAGGACGTTTGGTCTAATGGCATCTTACATACAGGCTCCATTTAACTTGGACGCCATATTTACCCATAAACCCATACCATATTTTTTTGTACATAAACCCCCCCTCCCCCAACATTTTAGTCAATTAGCAGAAGCTCTTATCCAGAGTGACTTACAGGCACAATTAGGGTTCGACCACTAGGCTACCTGTCACCTATACTACAGGTCAAGCCAAAAGTATCCACTGGGTGCTAAAGTAGCAATGCTATGTTCATAGTTTCCATAGAAACCATAATGATAGTTTCCATATAATTCATCACACAATGTGTGATGACCAAAATGTGACTCATCTGTTTGACGACAAACAGAACGATACAGATTTAATCCTAAAGCGCGTGTTTTTTTGGTAGAGGTGTTTTCTTCGACAAGTGAACTGTCATGTGCCTTGATAACAAACTCTAATGTAATCTGATTTTTTTTTAATAAATAAAGTAAAATCAGAAAGCTGTTTAGCCAAGGAGAAAATACCAACATCCCAGTTTAGTTCAACATATTTTCTCTAGACATGCGTACAAATCACAGATTTGGTCACAGACCAACAGCAGTAACACTACTGTTAGTAGTTTTCCTCTCTGTAGTGTTTACATCAACACCATGGAAGACTACACAGTGTCTCCTGACCCCTCCTGTCTCAGCCTCCAGTATTTATGCTGCAGTAGTTTATGTGTCGGGGGGCTGGGGTCAGTTTGTTATATCTGGAGTACTTCTCCTGTCCTATTCGGTGTCCTGTGTGAATCTAAGTGTGCGTTCTCTAATTCTCTCCTTCTCTCTTTCTTTCTCTCTCTCGGAGGACCTGAGCCCTAGGACCATGCCCCAGGACTACCTGACATGATGACTCCTTGCTGTCCCCAGTCCACCTGGCCATGCTGCTGCTCCAGTTTCAACTTCCACCTGACTGTGCTGCTGCTCTAGTTTCAACTGTTCTGCCTTATTATTATTCGACCATGCTGGTCATTTATGAACATTTGAACATCTTGGCCATGTTCTGTTATAATCTCCACCCGGCACAGCCAGAAGAGGACTGGCCACCCCACATAGCCTGGTTCCTCTCTAGGTTTCTTCCTAGGTATTGGCCTTTCTAGGGAATTTTTCCTAGCCACCATGCTTCTACACCTGCATTGCTTGCTGTTTGGGGTTTTAGGCTGGCTTTCTGTACAGCACTTTGAGATATCAGCTGATGTACGAAGGGCTATATAAATAAATTTGATTTGATTTGATTTGATACAGTCATAACGGAGCTCAGAAATAAAACATGGATTATTTTGAATGAATTATCATATATCATTATTATATATTGGCTAAGTTTTTTACAGAATGTTAGATTTTCACATTTGGAGATTTCTTACATGTAAAACTTTTCACTTTTCACAATGTTTTTCAAAATTGAACTTGCTATTCCACATGTGAAAGTGACATTTAAACTCTCGTTGTATTAGAAGGTTGTATGTGTGTTTGTGTGTGTGTGTGGGTGTGGGTGTCAGGAATCTCCATGTCACTCTCACTGATCTGTCTCACACACCCTGAGCATGAGACAACACGCTCACTATCAGCCCACTCTCTCACACAGTTGAGTTGCGGATTCAGGTTCGGATTAGGCCTTGGAGTGAAGTGTGTGTGTGTGTGTGTGTGGCTATGTTTGTTTTTGAGGAGAAATAATGTGTGTGTGCCCCGCTACAAAAAAAAAAGACATGGCAAATTTGCATTTTCACATTTGAAATAGCTGTTTTCTCATGTTGACCTTGTATTGTATTGTATAATATTGTTTTTCACCTCACATGTGAATTGAAGTTTCACACGTTGAAAACTTTCACATTTGAGAATCTGATCTGCAGGTTTATATATTTAAAAAAAAGACGTTCACATGTTAACAGACAGATTTTTAGGGGAGTTTGTATCATGCTAATTTGTATTTGCATATGCTAATTTGTATTTGTATATGCTAATTTGTATTTATGCGAGGGTGTGGACTTCAGATCCATGTTTTTGTTTTTGCTTGTTTACATCTACTTTGTTTACAGACATTGGAGTAAATGTTGCATTTTCCTAAATGTGAATTAGATTTTCACTTTCACATGTGGAATTGCCAGTTCACATGTGGAAAACATTCATGTTAAAATCACATTTGCCTTTTCACAACAACAACAACTCCACGTGTCAACTTGCAATTCCACATTTCACATTTGCACGTGTTTCACATAGGAAACTGGATCATTTTTTGACATGATTGTATTTCAGAATATCACATTTGCAGTTTCACATAAACAATAAATAAACGTTTACTCTAATGTTTGTAAACAAAGTAAATGTAAACAAATACTGCCTAAAAACAATTAATCTCAGGATCTGACATCCGCGGAAATCTAATTAGTATAATAGAAAATAGCTAAAAAATCTATCTGTTTACAGATGCACAATACTGAAATAACTACATTTCCTGGTTATTAATATTCAAATTTTCTAATTAAATCCTAATTTCAGTTTGTGACAAAACAAGCAAGTATAGTGTATAGTGTAGGGCAGTGGATCCCAAACTTGTTAAAGTCCCATACCCCTTCAAACATTCAACCTCCAGCTGTACCCCCTCCAGCACCAGGGTCAGCTGTACCCCCTCTAGCAACAGGGTCAGCTGTACCCCCTCTAGCACCAGGGTCATCTGTACCCCCTCTAGCACCAGGGTCAGCTGTACCCTCTCTAGCACCAGGGTCAGCTGTACCCCCTCTAGCACCAGGGTCATCTGTACCCCCTCTAGCACCAGGGTCATCTGTACCCCCTCTAGCACCAGGGTCATCTGTACCCCCTCTAGCACCAGGGTCATCTGTACCCCCTCTAGCACCAAGGTCATCTGTACCCCCTCTAGCACCAGGGTCAGCTGTACCCCCTCTAGCACCAGGGTCAGCTGTACCCCCTCTAGCACCAGGGTCAGCTGTACCCCCTCTAGCACCAGGGTCAGCTGTACCCCCTCTAGCACCAGGGTCATCTGTACCCCCTCTAGCACCAGGGTCAGCTGTACCCCCTCTAGCACCAGGGTCAGCTGTACCCCCTCTAGCACCAGGGTCAGCTGTACCCCCTCTAGCACCAGGGTCAGGGCACTCTCAAATGCTTTTTGTTGTTGTTGCTGCCATTGTAAGCCTGCCACACACACACACACACTATACGATACATTTATTAAACATAAGAATGAGTTGAGTTTGTCACAACCCGGCTCGTGGGAAGTGAGAAAGAGCTCTTAAAGGACCACGGCACAAATAATGATCATCAATAATTTAGCTTTTTATTTGAACCATCTTACATATAAATCCTTATTTGTTCTTTGAAAATGGTGAATAACTCACCACAGGTTAATGAGAAGGGTGTGAATAACTCACCACAGGTTAATGAGAAGGGTGTGAATAACTCACCACAGGTTAATGAGAAGGGTGTGAATAACTCACCACAGGTTAATGAGAAGGGTGTGAATAACTCACCACAGGTTAATGAGAAGGGTGTGAATAACTCACCACAGGTTAATGAGAAGGGTGTGAATAACTCACCACAGGTTAATGAGAAGGGTGTAAATAACTCACCACAGGTTAATGAGAAGGGTGTGAATAACTCACCACAGGTTAATGAGAAGGGTGTGAATAACTCACCACAGGTTAATGAGAAGGGTGTAAATAACTCACCACAGGTTAATGAGAAGGGTGTGAATAACTCACCACAGGTTAATGAGAAGGGTGTGAATAGCTCACCACAGGTTAATGAGAAGGGTGTGAATAACTCACCACAGGTTAATGAGAAGGGTGTGAATAACTCACCACAGGTTAATGAGAAGGGTGTGAATAACTCACCACAGGTTAATGAGGAGGGTGTGAATAACTCACCACAGGTTAATGAGAAGGGTGTGAATAACTCACCACAGGTTAATGAGAAGGGTGTGAATAACTCACCACAGGTTAATGAGAAGGGTGTGAATAAGTCACCACAGGTTAATGAGAAGGGTGTAAATAACTCACCACAGGTTAATGAGAAGGGTGTGAATAACTCACCACAGGTTAATGAGAAGGGTGTAAATAACTCACCACAGGTTAATGAGAAGGGTGTGCTTGAAAAGATGCACATTACTCTGCAATGTTGGATGGTATTGGAAAGAGTCTCTGACTTCAATCTTTTTCCACACACAGTCTGGGCCTGTAGTTTGTTTTCATGCTGGTGAGGGCCGAGAATCCACTCTCAATAGGTACGCAAAGAGCATCGGTGTCTTAACAGCGCGATTTGCCAAGGCAGGATACTCTGAGCGCAGACCAATCCAGAAATCTGTCAGTGGCTTCTGATTAAATTCAATTTTCACAGAACTGCTTGTTGCAATTTCGATGAGGCTCTCTTATTCAGATATTGGTAAGTGGACTGGAGGCAGGGCATGAAAGGGATAACAAATCCAGTTGTTTGTGTCATCCATTTAGGGAAAGTACCTGTGTAATGGCACACCCAGCTCACTCATAGCGAAGCACCTAACACATTTCACATTGTCCGTAAGCTTGAGTTGATTTGCACACAAAATATCATACAATGATGGAAAGACCTGTGTGTTGTACTTGTTAATGAAGACAGAGAAGAGTTCCAACTTTTTAATCATAGCCTCAATTTTGTCCCCCACATTGAATATAGTTGCAGAGAGTCCCTGTAATCCCAGATTCAGATCATTCAGGCAAGAAAAAACATCACCCAGATAGGCCAGTCGTGTGAGAAACTAGTCATCATGCAAGCGGTCAGACAAGTGAATATTATGGTCAGTAAAGAAAACTTTTCAATACCTTTCTCCTTGATAACCACTTCTGTATGTTGTATAAGCGTTACATGGTCACTGCCCATATCATTGCATAGTGCATAAAATGCATGAACATTCAGGGGCCTTGCTTTAACAAAGTTAACCATTTTCACTGTAGTATCCAAAACATCTTTCAAGCTGTCAGGCATTCCCTTGGCAGCAAGAGCCTCTCGTGGATGCTGCAGTGTACCCAAGAGCCTCTCGGTGGATGCTGCAGTGTACCCAAGAGCCTCTCGGTGGATGCTGCAGTGTACCCAAGAGCCTCTCGGTGGATGATGCAGTGTACCCAAGAGCCTGGCGTGGGGAGCAACTGCTTGCACGTGCGTTACCACTCCACTATGTCTCCCTGTCATGACTTTTGTCCCATCAGTACAGACACCAACACATCTTGACCACCAAAGTCCATTTGATGTCACAAAGCTGTCCAGTACTTTAAAAAATATCCTCTCCTGTTGTCCTGGTTTCCAGTGGTTTGCAGAAGAGGATTTCTTCCTTAATTGACCCCCTATAAACATAACGGACATATACCAGGAGCTGTGCCAGGCCCGCCACGTCTGTTGACTCATCCATCTGTAATGCATAGAATTCACTGGCGTGTATGCAAAGCAGTAATTGTTTCAAAACATCTCCTGCCATGTCACTGACGCGTCGTGAAACAGTGTTGTTTGATGAAGTCATTGTCTGTATTGTTGTTTTGTGTAGAGTGTAGAGAATCTAGTGTAGAGTGTAGAGAATCTAGTGCAGAGTTTAGAGAATCTAGTGTAGAGTGTAGAGAATCTACTGTAGAGTGTAGAGAATCTAGTGTAGAGTGTAGAGAATCTAGTGTAGAGTGTAGAGAATCTAGTGCAGAGTTTAGAGAATCTAGTGTAGAGTGTAGAGAATCTAGTGTAGAGTGTAGAGAATCTAGTGTAGAGTGTAGAGAATCTAGTGCAGAGTGTAGAGAATCTAGAGTAGAGTATAGATAATCTAGTGCAGAGTTTAGAGAATCTAGTGTAGAGTGTAGATAATCTAGTGTAGAGTGTAGAGAATCTGGTGTAGAGTGTAGAGAATCTAGTGCAGAGTTTAGAGAATCTAGTGTAGAGTGTAGAGAATCTAGTGAGAGTGTAGAGAATCTAGTGTAGAGTGTAGAGAATCTAGTGTAGAGTGTAGAGAATCTAGTGCAGAGTGTAGAGAATCTAGTGTAGAGTGTAGAGAATCTAGTGTAGAGTGTAGAGAATCTAGTGTAGAGTGTAGAGAATCTAGTGCAGAGTGTAGAGAATCTAGTGTAGAGTGTAGAGAATCTAGTGTAGAGTTTAGAGAATCTTGTGTAGAGTGTAGAGAATCTAGTGTAGAGTGTAGAGAATCTAGTGCAGAGTTTAGAGAATCTAGTGTAGAGTGTAGAGATTCTAGTGTAGAGTGAAGAGAATCTAGTGTAGAGTGTAGAGAATCTAGTGTAGAGTGTAGAGAATCTAGTGTAGAGTGTAGAGAATCTAGTGTAGAGTGTAGAGAATCTAGTGTAGAGTGTAGAGAATCTAGTGCAGAGTGTAGAGAATCTAGTGTAGAGTATAGAGAATCTAGTGCAGAGTGTAGAGAATCTAGTGTAGAGTGTAGAGAATCTAGTGTAGAGGGTA
This sequence comes from Oncorhynchus kisutch, assembly GCF_002021735.2. Lineage (NCBI taxonomy): Eukaryota > Metazoa > Chordata > Actinopteri > Salmoniformes > Salmonidae > Oncorhynchus > Oncorhynchus kisutch. The sequence continues at coordinate 45,063,847 of NC_034197.2, read as the reverse complement.
GAGAATCTAGTGAGAGTGTAGAGAATCTAGTGTAGAGTGTAGAGAATCTAGTGTAGAGTGTAGAGAATCTAGTGCAGAGTGTAGAGAATCTAGTGTAGAGTGTAGAGAATCTAGTGTAGAGTGTAGAGAATCTAGTGTAGAGTGTAGAGAATCTAGTGCAGAGTGTAGAGAATCTAGTGTAGAGTGTAGAGAATCTAGTGTAGAGTTTAGAGAATCTTGTGTAGAGTGTAGAGAATCTAGTGTAGAGTGTAGAGAATCTAGTGCAGAGTTTAGAGAATCTAGTGTAGAGTGTAGAGATTCTAGTGTAGAGTGAAGAGAATCTAGTGTAGAGTGTAGAGAATCTAGTGTAGAGTGTAGAGAATCTAGTGTAGAGTGTAGAGAATCTAGTGTAGAGTGTAGAGAATCTAGTGTAGAGTGTAGAGAATCTAGTGCAGAGTGTAGAGAATCTAGTGTAGAGTATAGAGAATCTAGTGCAGAGTGTAGAGAATCTAGTGTAGAGTGTAGAGAATCTAGTGTAGAGGGTAGAGAATCTAGTGTAGAGTGTAGAGAATCTAGTGTAGAGTGTAGAGAATCTAGTGCAGAGTGTAGAGAATCTAGTGTAGAGAATCTAGTGCAGAGTGTAGAGAATCTAGTGTAGAGTGTAGAGAATCTAGTGCAGAGTGTAGAGAATCTAGTGTAGAGAATCTAGTGTAGAGTGTAGAGAATCTAGTGTAGAGTGTAGAGAATCTAGTGTAGAGTATAGAGAATCGAGTGTAGAGAATCTAGTGTAGAGAATCTAGTGTAGAGTATAGAGAATCTAGTGTAGAGAATCTAGTGTAGAGTGTAGAGAATCTAGTGTAGAGAATCTAGTGTAGAGAATCTAGTGTAGTGTAGAGAATCTAGTGTAGAGTGTAGAGAATCTAGTGTAGAAAATCTAGTGTAGAGAATCTAGTGTAGAGAATCTAGTGTAGAGAATTTAGTGTAGAGTTTAGAGAATCTAGTGTAGAGTATAGAGAATCTAGTGTAGAGAATCTAGTGTAGAGAATCTAGTGTAGAGTGTAGAGAATCTAGTGTAGAGAATCTAGTTTAGAGAATCTAGTGTAGAGTGTAGAGAATCTAGTGTAGAGTGTAGAGAATCTAGTGTAGAGTGTAGAGAATCTAGTGTAGAGAATCTAGTGTAGAGTATAGAGAATCTAGTGTAGAGTATATAGAATCTAGTGTAGAGTGTAGAGAATCTAGTGCAGAGTGTAGAGAATCTAGTGTAGAGTGTAGAGAATCTAGTGCAGAGTGTAGAGAATCTAGTGTAGAGAATCTAGTGTAGAGAATCTAGTGTAGAGAATCTAGTGTAGAGTGTAGAGAATCTAGTGTAGAGTGTAGAGAATCTAGTGTAGAGTGTAGAGAATCTAGTGTAGATAATCTAGTATAGAGTGTAGAGAATCTAGTGTAGAGTGTAGAGAATCTAGGTTAGAGAATCTAGTGTAGAGTGTAGAGAATCTAGTGTAGAGTGTAGAGAATCTAGTGTAGAGTGTAGAGAATCTAGTGTAGAGTATAGAGAATCTAGTGTAGAGTGTAGAGAATCTAGTGTAGAGTGTAGAGAATCTAGTGTAGAGTGTAGAGAATCTAGTGTAGAGTGTAGAGAATCTAGTGTAGAGTGTAGAGAATCTAGTGTAGAGTATAGAGAATCTAGTGTAGAGTGTAGAGAATCTAGTGTAGAGTGTAGAGAATCTAGTGCAGAGTGTAGAGAATCTAGTGTAGAGTATAGAGAATCTAGTGTAGAGTGTAGAGAATCTAGTGTAGAGAATCTAGTGTAGAGTGTAGAGAATCTAGTGTAGAGTGTAGAGAATCTAGTGTAGAGAATCTAGTGTAGAGTATAGAGAATCTAGTGTAGAATGTAGAGAATCTAGTGTAGAGAATCTAGTGTAGAGTGTAGAGAATCTAGTGTAGAAAATCTAGTGTAGAGAATCTAGTGTAGAGTGTAGAGAATCTAGTGTAGAGTGTAGAGAATCTAGTGTAGAGTGTAGAGAATCTAGTGTAGAGTGTAGAGAATCTAGTGCAGAGTGTAGAGAATCTAGTGCAGAGTGTAGAGAATCTAGTGCAGAGTGTAGAGAATCTAGTGCAGAGTTTAGAGAATCTAGTGTAGAGTGTAGAGAATCTAGTGTGAGTGTAGAGAATCTAGTGTAGAGAATCTAGTGTAGAGAATCTAGTGCAGAGTTTAGAGAATCTAGTGCAGAGTGTAGAGAATCTAGTGTAGAGTGTAGAGAATCTAGTGTAGAGTGTAGAGAATCTAGTGCAGAGTGTAGAGAATCTAGTGTAGAGTATAGAGAATCTAGTGCAGAGTGTAGAGAATCTAGTGCAGAGTGTAGAGAATCTAGTGTAGAGTGTAGAGAATCTAGTGTAGAGTGTAGAGAATCTAGTGTAGAGTGTAGAGAATCTAGTGTGAGTGTAGAGAATCTAGTGTAGAGAATCTAGTGTAGAGAATCTAGTGCAGAGTTTAGAGAATATAGTGCAGAGTGTAGAGAATCTAGTGTAGAGTGTAGAGAATCTAGTGTAGAGTGTAGAGAATCTAGTGCAGAGTGTAGAGAATCTAGTGTAGAGTGTAGAGAATCTAGTGCAGAGTGTAGAGAATCTAGTGCAGAGTGTAGAGAATCTAGTGCAGAGTGTAGAGAATCTAGTGTAGAGTGTAGAGAATCTAGTGTAGAGAATCTAGTGTAGAGAATCTAGTGTAGAGAATCTAGTGTAGAGTGTAGAGAATCTAGTGTAGAGTGTAGAGAATCTAGTGTAGAGTATTGAGAATCTAGTGTAGAGTGTAGAGAATCTAGTGTAGAGTGTAGAGAATCTAGTGTAGAGTGCAGAGAATCTAGTGTAGTGTAGAGAATCTAGTGCAGAGTGTAGAGAATCTAGTGTAGAGTATAGAGAATCTAGTGTAGAGTGTAGAGAATCTAGTGTAGAGAATCTAGTGTAGAGTGTAGAGAATCTAGTGTAGAGTGTAGAGAATCTAGTGTAGAGTGTAGAGAATCTAGTGTAGAGAATCTAGTGTAGAGTATAGAGAATCTAGTGTAGAGTGTAGAGAATCTAGTGTAGAGAATCTAGTGTAGAGTGTAGAGAATCTAGTGTAGAGAATCTAGTGCAGAGTTTAGAGAATCTAGTGCAGAGTGTAGAGAATCTAGTGTAGAGTGTAGAGAATCTAGTGCAGAGTGTAGAGAATCTAGTGTAGAGTGTAGAGAATCTAGTGCAGAGTGTAGAGAATCTAGTGCAGAGTGTAGAGAATCTAGTGTAGAGTGTAGAGAATCTAGTGTAGAGTATAGAGAATCTAGTGTAGAGTATAGAGATCTAGTGTAGAGAATCTAGTGTAGAGTGCAGAGAATCTAGTGTAGAGTGTAGAGAATCTAGTGTAGAGTGTAGAGAATCTAGTGTAGAGAATCTAGTGTAGAGTGTAGAGAATCTAGTGTAGAGAATCTAGTGTAGAGAATCTAGTGTAGAGTGTAGAGAATCTAGTGTAGAGTATAGAGAATCTAGTGTAGAGTGTAGAGAATCTAGTGTAGAGAATCTAGTGTAGAGTGTAGAGAATCTAGTGTAGAGAATCTAGTGCAGAGTTTAGAGAATCTAGTGCAGAGTGTAGAGAATCTAGTGTAGAGTGTAGAGAATCTAGTGCAGAGTGTAGAGAATCTAGTGTAGAGTGTAGAGAATCTAGTGCAGAGTGTAGAGAATCTAGTGCAGAGTGTAGAGAATCTAGTGTAGAGTGTAGAGAATCTAGTGTAGAGTATAGAGAATCTAGTGTAGAGTATAGAGAATCTAGTGTAGAGAATCTAGTGTAGAGTGCAGAGAATCTAGTGTAGAGTGTAGAGAATCTAGTGTAGAGTGTAGAGAATCTAGTGTAGAGAATCTAGTGTAGAGTGTAGAGAATCTAGTGTAGAGAATCTAGTGTAGAGAATCTAGTGTAGAGTGTGGAGAATCTAGTGTAGAGTGTAGAGAATCTAGTGTAGAGTGTAGAGAATCTAGTGCAGAGTGTAGAGAATCTAGTGTAGAGTATAGAGAATCTAGTGTAGAGTGTAGAGAATCTAGTGTAGAGTGTAGAGAATCTAGTGTAGAGAATCTAGTGTAGAGTATAGAGAATCTAGTGTAGAGTGTAGAGAATCTAGTGCAGAGTGTAGAGAATCTAGTGTAGAGTGTAGAGAATCTAGTGTAGAGTGTAGAGAATCTAGTGTAGAGTGTAGAGAATCTAGTGCAGAGTGTAGAGAATCTAGTGTAGAGTGTAGAGAATCTAGTGTAGAGTTTAGAGAATCTTGTGTAGAGTGTAGAGAATCTAGTGTAGAGTGTAGAGAATCTAGTGCAGAGTTTAGAGAATCTAGTGTAGAGTGTAGAGATTCTAGTGTAGAGTGAAGAGAATCTAGTGTAGAGTGTAGAGAATCTAGTGTAGAGTGTAGAGAATCTAGTGTAGAGTGTAGAGAATCTAGTGTAGAGTGTAGAGAATCTAGTGTAGAGTGTAGAGAATCTAGTGCAGAGTGTAGAGAATCTAGTGTAGAGTATAGAGAATCTAGTGCAGAGTGTAGAGAATCTAGTGTAGAGTGTAGAGAATCTAGTGTAGAGGGTAGAGAATCTAGTGTAGAGTGTAGAGAATCTAGTGTAGAGTGTAGAGAATCTAGTGCAGAGTGTAGAGAATCTAGTGTAGAGAATCTAGTGCAGAGTGTAGAGAATCTAGTGTAGAGTGTAGAGAATCTAGTGCAGAGTGTAGAGAATCTAGTGTAGAGAATCTAGTGTAGAGTGTAGAGAATCTAGTGTAGAGAATCTAGTTTAGAGAATCTAGTGTAGAGTGTAGAGAATCTAGTGTAGAGTGTAGAGAATCTAGTGTAGAGTGTAGAGAATCTAGTGTAGAGTGTAGAGAATCTAGTGTAGAGAATCTAGTGTAGAGTATAGAGAATCTAGTGTAGAGTATAGAGAATCTAGTGTAGAGTGTAGAGAATCTAGTGTAGAGTGTAGAGAATCTAGTGTAGAGTGTAGAGAATCTAGTGCAGAGTGTAGAGAATCTAGTGTAGAGTGTAGAGAATCTAGTGTAGAGTGTAGAGAATCTAGTGTAGAGTGTAGAGAATCTAGTGCAGAGTGTAGAGAATCTAGTGTAGAGTGTAGAGAATCTAGTGTAGAGTTTAGAGAATCTTGTGTAGAGTGTAGAGAATCTAGTGTAGAGTGTAGAGAATCTAGTGCAGAGTTTAGAGAATCTAGTGTAGAGTGTAGAGATTCTAGTGTAGAGTGAAGAGAATCTAGTGTAGAGTGTAGAGAATCTAGTGTAGAGTGTAGAGAATCTAGTGTAGAGTGTAGAGAATCTAGTGTAGAGTGTAGAGAATCTAGTGTAGAGTGTAGAGAATCTAGTGCAGAGTGTAGAGAATCTAGTGTAGAGTATAGAGAATCTAGTGCAGAGTGTAGAGAATCTAGTGTAGAGTGTAGAGAATCTAGTGTAGAGGGTAGAGAATCTAGTGTAGAGTGTAGAGAATCTAGTGTAGAGTGTAGAGAATCTAGTGCAGAGTGTAGAGAATCTAGTGTAGAGAATCTAGTGCAGAGTGTAGAGAATCTAGTGTAGAGTGTAGAGAATCTAGTGCAGAGTGTAGAGAATCTAGTGTAGAGAATCTAGTGTAGAGTGTAGAGAATCTAGTGTAGAGTGTAGAGAATCTAGTGTAGAGTATAGAGAATCGAGTGTAGAGAATCTAGTGTAGAGAATCTAGTGTAGAGTATAGAGAATCTAGTGTAGAGAATCTAGTGTAGAGTGTAGAGAATCTAGTGTAGAGAATCTAGTGTAGAGAAATCTAGTGTAGTGTAGAGAATCTAGTGTAGAGTGTAGAGAATCTAGTGTAGAAAATCTAGTGTAGAGAATCTAGTGTAGAGAATCTAGTGTAGAGAATTTAGTGTAGAGTTTAGAGAATCTAGTGTAGAGTATAGAGAATCTAGTGTAGAGAATCTAGTGTAGAGAATCTAGTGTAGAGTGTAGAGAATCTAGTGTAGAGAATCTAGTTTAGAGAATCTAGTGTAGAGTGTAGAGAATCTAGTGTAGAGTGTAGAGAATCTAGTGTAGAGTGTAGAGAATCTAGTGTAGAGAATCTAGTGTAGAGTATAGAGAATCTAGTGTAGAGTATATAGAATCTAGTGTAGAGTGTAGAGAAGCTAGTGCAGAGTGTAGAGAATCTAGTGTAGAGTGTAGAGAATCTAGTGCAGAGTGTAGAGAATCTAGTGTAGAGAATCTAGTGTAGAGAATCTAGTGTAGAGAATCTAGTGTAGAGTGTAGAGAATCTAGTGTAGAGTGTAGAGAATCTAGTGTAGAGTGTAGAGAATCTAGTGTAGATAATCTAGTATAGAGTGTAGAGAATCTAGTGTAGAGTGTAGAGAATCTAGGTTAGAGAATCTAGTGTAGAGTGTAGAGAATCTAGTGTAGAGTGTAGAGAATCTAGTGTAGAGTGTAGAGAATCTAGTGTAGAGTATAGAGAATCTAGTGTAGAGTGTAGAGAATCTAGTGTAGAGTGTAGAGAATCTAGTGTAGAGTGTAGAGAATCTAGTGTAGAGTGTAGAGAATCTAGTGTAGAGTGTAGAGAATCTAGTGTAGAGTATAGAGAATCTAGTGTAGAGTGTAGAGAATCTAGTGTAGAGTGTAGAGAATCTAGTGCAGAGTGTAGAGAATCTAGTGTAGAGTATAGAGAATCTAGTGTAGAGTGTAGAGAATCTAGTGTAGAGAATCTAGTGCAGAGTGTAGAGAATCTAGTGTAGAGTGTAGAGAATCTAGTGCAGAGTGTAGAGAATCTAGTGTAGAGAATCTAGTGTAGAGTGTAGAGAATCTAGTGTAGAGAATCTAGTTTAGAGAATCTAGTGTAGAGTGTAGAGAATCTAGTGTAGAGTGTAGAGAATCTAGTGTAGAGTGTAGAGAATCTAGTGTAGAGTGTAGAGAATCTAGTGTAGAGAATCTAGTGTAGAGTATAGAGAATCTAGTGTAGAGTATAGAGAATCTAGTGTAGAGTGTAGAGAATCTAGTGTAGAGTGTAGAGAATCTAGTGTAGAGTGTAGAGAATCTAGTGCAGAGTGTAGAGAATCTAGTGTAGAGTGTAGAGAATCTAGTGTAGAGTGTAGAGAATCTAGTGTAGAGTGTAGAGAATCTAGTGCAGAGTGTAGAGAATCTAGTGTAGAGTGTAGAGAATCTAGTGTAGAGTTTAGAGAATCTTGTGTAGAGTGTAGAGAATCTAGTGTAGAGTGTAGAGAATCTAGTGCAGAGTTTAGAGAATCTAGTGTAGAGTGTAGAGATTCTAGTGTAGAGTGAAGAGAATCTAGTGTAGAGTGTAGAGAATCTAGTGTAGAGTGTAGAGAATCTAGTGTAGAGTGTAGAGAATCTAGTGTAGAGTGTAGAGAATCTAGTGTAGAGTGTAGAGAATCTAGTGCAGAGGTAGAGAATCTAGTGTAGAGTATAGAGAATCTAGTGCAGAGTGTAGAGAATCTAGTGTAGAGTGTAGAGAATCTAGTGTAGAGGGTAGAGAATCTAGTGTAGAGTGTAGAGAATCTAGTGTAGAGTGTAGAGAATCTAGTGCAGAGTGTAGAGAATCTAGTGTAGAGAATCTAGTGCAGAGTGTAGAGAATCTAGTGTAGAGTGTAGAGAATCTAGTGCAGAGTGTAGAGAATCTAGTGTAGAGAATCTAGTGTAGAGTGTAGAGAATCTAGTGTAGAGTGTAGAGAATCTAGTGTAGAGTATAGAGAATCGAGTGTAGAGAATCTAGTGTAGAGAATCTAGTGTAGAGTATAGAGAATCTAGTGTAGAGAATCTAGTGTAGAGTGTAGAGAATCTAGTGTAGAGAATCTAGTGTAGAGAATCTAGTGTAGTGTAGAGAATCTAGTGTAGAGTGTAGAGAATCTAGTGTAGAAATCTAGTGTAGAGAATCTAGTGTAGAGAATCTAGTGTAGAGAATTTAGTGTAGAGTTTAGAGAATCTAGTGTAGAGTATAGAGAATCTAGTGTAGAGAATCTAGTGTAGAGAATCTAGTGTAGAGTGTAGAGAATCTAGTGTAGAGAATCTAGTTTAGAGAATCTAGTGTAGAGTGTAGAGAATCTAGTGTAGAGTGTAGAGAATCTAGTGTAGAGTGTAGAGAATCTAGTGTAGAGAATCTAGTGTAGAGTATAGAGAATCTAGTGTAGAGTATATAGAATCTAGTGTAGAGTGTAGAGAATCTAGTGCAGAGTGTAGAGAATCTAGTGTAGAGTGTAGAGAATCTAGTGCAGAGTGTAGAGAATCTAGTGTAGAGAATCTAGTGTAGAGAATCTAGTGTAGAGAATCTAGTGTAGAGTGTAGAGAATCTAGTGTAGAGTGTAGAGAATCTAGTGTAGAGTGTAGAGAATCTAGTGTAGATAATCTAGTATAGAGTGTAGAGAATCTAGTGTAGAGTGTAGAGAATCTAGGTTAGAGAATCTAGTGTAGAGTGTAGAGAATCTAGTGTAGAGTGTAGAGAATCTAGTGTAGAGTGTAGAGAATCTAGTGTAGAGTATAGAGAATCTAGTGTAGAGTGTAGAGAATCTAGTGTAGAGTGTAGAGAATCTAGTGTAGAGTGTAGAGAATCTAGTGTAGAGTGTAGAGAATCTAGTGTAGAGTGTAGAGAATCTAGTGTAGAGTATAGAGAATCTAGTGTAGAGTGTAGAGAATCTAGTGTAGAGTGTAGAGAATCTAGTGCAGAGTGTAGAGAATCTAGTGTAGAGTATAGAGAATCTAGTGTAGAGTGTAGAGAATCTAGTGTAGAGAATCTAGTGTAGAGTGTAGAGAATCTAGTGTAGAGTGTAGAGAATCTAGTGTAGAGAATCTAGTGTAGAGTATAGAGAATCTAGTGTAGAATGTAGAGAATCTAGTGTAGAGAATCTAGTGTAGAGTGTAGAGAATCTAGTGTAGAAAATCTAGTGTAGAGAATCTAGTGTAGAGTGTAGAGAATCTAGTGTAGAGTGTAGAGAATCTAGTGTAGAGTGTAGAGAATCTAGTGTAGAGTGTAGAGAATCTAGTGCAGAGTGTAGAGAATCTAGTGCAGAGTGTAGAGAATCTAGTGCAGAGTGTAGAGAATCTAGTGCAGAGTTTAGAGAATCTAGTGTAGAGTGTAGAGAATCTAGTGTGAGTGTAGAGAATCTAGTGTAGAGAATCTAGTGTAGAGAATCTAGTGCAGAGTTTAGAGAATCTAGTGCAGAGTGTAGAGAATCTAGTGTAGAGTGTAGAGAATCTAGTGTAGAGTGTAGAGAATCTAGTGCAGAGTGTAGAGAATCTAGTGTAGAGTATAGAGAATCTAGTGCAGAGTGTAGAGAATCTAGTGCAGAGTGTAGAGAATCTAGTGTAGAGTGTAGAGAATCTAGTGTAGAGTGTAGAGAATCTAGTGTAGAGTGTAGAGAATCTAGTGTGAGTGTAGAGAATCTAGTGTAGAGAATCTAGTGTAGAGAATCTAGTGCAGAGTTTAGAGAATATAGTGCAGAGTGTAGAGAATCTAGTGTAGAGTGTAGAGAATCTAGTGTAGAGTGTAGAGAATCTAGTGCAGAGTGTAGAGAATCTAGTGTAGAGTGTAGAGAATCTAGTGCAGAGTGTAGAGAATCTAGTGCAGAGTGTAGAGAATCTAGTGCAGAGTGTAGAGAATCTAGTGTAGAGTGTAGAGAATCTAGTGTAGAGAATCTAGTGTAGAGAATCTAGTGTAGAGAATCTAGTGTAGAGTGTAGAGAATCTAGTGTAGAGTGTAGAGAATCTAGTGTAGAGTATTGAGAATCTAGTGTAGAGTGTAGAGAATCTAGTGTAGAGTGTAGAGAATCTAGTGTAGAGTGCAGAGAATCTAGTGTAGTGTAGAGAATCTAGTGCAGAGTGTAGAGAATCTAGTGTAGAGTATAGAGAATCTAGTGTAGAGTGTAGAGAATCTAGTGTAGAGAATCTAGTGTAGAGTGTAGAGAATCTAGTGTAGAGTGTAGAGAATCTAGTGTAGAGTGTAGAGAATCTAGTGTAGAGAATCTAGTGTAGAGTATAGAGAATCTAGTGTAGAGTGTAGAGAATCTAGTGTAGAGAATCTAGTGTAGAGTGTAGAGAATCTAGTGTAGAGAATCTAGTGCAGAGTTTAGAGAATCTAGTGCAGAGTGTAGAGAATCTAGTGTAGAGTGTAGAGAATCTAGTGCAGAGTGTAGAGAATCTAGTGTAGAGTGTAGAGAATCTAGTGCAGAGTGTAGAGAATCTAGTGCAGAGTGTAGAGAATCTAGTGTAGAGTGTAGAGAATCTAGTGTAGAGTATAGAGAATCTAGTGTAGAGTATAGAGAATCTAGTGTAGAGAATCTAGTGTAGAGTGCAGAGAATCTAGTGTAGAGTGTAGAGAATCTAGTGTAGAGTGTAGAGAATCTAGTGTAGAGAATCTAGTGTAGAGTGTAGAGAATCTAGTGTAGAGAATCTAGTGTAGAGGAATCTAGTGTAGAGTGTAGAGAATCTAGTGTAGAGTATAGAGAATCTAGTGTAGAGTGTAGAGAATCTAGTGTAGAGAATCTAGTGTAGAGTGTAGAGAATCTAGTGTAGAGAATCTAGTGCAGAGTTTAGGAGAATCTAGTGCAGAGTGTAGAGAATCTAGTGTAGAGTGTAGAGAATCTAGTGCAGAGTGTAGAGAATCTAGTGTAGAGTGTAGAGAATCTAGTGCAGAGTGTAGAGAATCTAGTGCAGAGTGTAGAGAATCTAGTGTAGAGTGTAGAGAATCTAGTGTAGAGTATAGAGAATCTAGTGTAGAGTATAGAGAATCTAGTGTAGAGAATCTAGTGTAGAGTGCAGAGAATCTAGTGTAGAGTGTAGAGAATCTAGTGTAGAGTGTAGAGAATCTAGTGTAGAGAATCTAGTGTAGAGTGTAGAGAATCTAGTGTAGAGAATCTAGTGTAGAGAATCTAGTGTAGAGTGTGGAGAATCTAGTGTAGAGTGTAGAGAATCTAGTGTAGAGTGTAGAGAATCTAGTGCAGAGTGTAGAGAATCTAGTGTAGAGTATAGAGAATCTAGTGTAGAGTGTAGAGAATCTAGTGTAGAGTGTAGAGAATCTAGTGTAGAGAATCTAGTGTAGAGTATAGAGAATCTAGTGTAGAGTGTAGAGAATCTAGTGCAGAGTGTAGAGAATCTAGTGTAGAGTGTAGAGAATCTAGTGTAGAGTGTAGAGAATCTAGTGTAGAGTGTAGAGAATCTAGTGCAGAGTGTAGAGAATCTAGTGTAGAGTGTAGAGAATCTAGTGTAGAGTTTAGAGAATCTTGTGTAGAGTGTAGAGAATCTAGTGTAGAGTGTAGAGAATCTAGTGCAGAGTTTAGAGAATCTAGTGTAGAGTGTAGAGATTCTAGTGTAGAGTGAAGAGAATCTAGTGTAGAGTGTAGAGAATCTAGTGTAGAGTGTAGAGAATCTAGTGTAGAGTGTAGAGAATCTAGTGTAGAGTGTAGAGAATCTAGTGTAGAGTGTAGAGAATCTAGTGCAGAGTGTAGAGAATCTAGTGTAGAGTATAGAGAATCTAGTGCAGAGTGTAGAGAATCTAGTGTAGAGTGTAGAGAATCTAGTGTAGAGGGTAGAGAATCTAGTGTAGAGTGTAGAGAATCTAGTGTAGAGTGTAGAGAATCTAGTGCAGAGTGTAGAGAATCTAGTGTAGAGAATCTAGTGCAGAGTGTAGAGAATCTAGTGTAGAGTGTAGAGAATCTAGTGCAGAGTGTAGAGAATCTAGTGTAGAGAATCTAGTGTAGAGTGTAGAGAATCTAGTGTAGAGAATCTAGTTTAGAGAATCTAGTGTAGAGTGTAGAGAATCTAGTGTAGAGTGTAGAGAATCTAGTGTAGAGTGTAGAGAATCTAGTGTAGAGTGTAGAGAATCTAGTGTAGAGAATCTAGTGTAGAGTATAGAGAATCTAGTGTAGAGTATAGAGAATCTAGTGTAGAGTGTAGAGAATCTAGTGCAGAGTGTAGAGAATCTAGTGTAGAGTGTAGAGAATCTAGTGCAGAGTGTAGAGAATCTAGTGTAGAGAATCTAGTGTAGAGTGTAGAGAATCTAGTGTAGAGAATCTAGTTGTAGAGAATCTAGTGTAGAGTGTAGAGAATCTAGTGTAGAGTGTAGAGAATCTAGTGTAGAGTGTAGAGAATCTAGTGTAGAGAATCTAGTATAGAGTGTAGAGAATCTAGTGTAGAGTGTAGAGAATCTAGGTTAGAGAATCTAGTGTAGAGTGTAGAGAATCTAGTGTAGAGTGTAGAGATCTAGTGTAGAGTGTAGAGAATCTAGTGTAGAGTATAGAGAATCTAGTGTAGAGTGTAGAGAATCTAGTGTAGAGTGTAGAGAATCTAGTGTAGAGTGTAGAGAATCTAGTGTAGAGTGTAGAGAATCTAGTGTAAGTGTAGAATAGTGTAGAGTGTAGGAATCTAGTGTAGAGTGTAGAGAATCTAGTGCAGAGTGTAGAGAATCTAGTGTAGAGTGTAGAGAATCTAGTGTAGAGTGTAGAGAATCTAGTGTAGAAAATCTAGTGTAGAGAATCTAGTGTAGAGAATTCTAGTGTAGAGAATTTAGTGTAGAGTTTAGAGAATCTAGTGTAGAGTATAGAGAATCTAGTGTAGAGAATCTAGTGTAGAGAATCTAGTGTAGAGTGTAGAGAATCTAGTGTAGAGAATCTAGTTTAGAGAATCTAGTGTAGAGTGTAGAGAATCTAGTGTAGAGTGTAGAGAATCTAGTGTAGAGTGTAGAGAATCTAGTGTAGAGTGTAGAGAATCTAGTGTAGAGAATCTAGTGTAGAGTATAGAGAATCTAGTGTAGAGTATAGAGAATCTAGTGTAGAGTGTAGAGAATCTAGTGCAGAGTGTAGAGAATCTAGTGTAGAGTGTAGAGAATCTAGTGCAGAGTGTAGAGAATCTAGTGTAGAGAATCTAGTGTAGAGTGTAGAGAATCTAGTGTAGAGAATCTAGTGTAGAGAATCTAGTGTAGAGTGTAGAGAATCTAGTGTAGAGTGTAGAGAATCTAGTGTAGAGTGTAGAGAATCTAGTGTAGAGAATCTAGTATAGAGTGTAGAGAATCTGTGTAGAGTGTAGAGAATCTAGGTTAGAGAATCTAGTGTAGAGTGTAGAGAATCTAGTGTAGAGTGTAGAGAATCTAGTGTAGAGTGTAGAGAATCTAGTGTAGAGTATAGAGAATCTAGTGTAGAGTGTAGAGAATCTAGTGTAGAGTGTAGAGAATCTAGTGTAGAGTGTAGAGAATCTAGTGTAGAGTGTAGAGAATCTAGTGTAGAGTGTAGAGAATCTAGTGTAGAGTGTAGAGAATCTAGTGTAGAGTGTAGAGAATCTAGTGCAGAGTGTAGAGAATCTAGTGTAGAGTATAGAGAATCTAGTGTAGAGTGTAGAGAATCTAGTGTAGAGAATCTAGTGTAGAGTGTAGAGAATCTAGTGTAGAGAATCTAGTGTAGAGTATAGAGGAATCTAGTGTAGAATGTAGAGAATCTAGTGTAGAGAATCTAGTGTAGAGTGTAGAGAATCTAGTGTAGAGAATCTAGTGTAGAGAATCTAGTGTAGAGTGTAGGGAATCTAGTGTAGAGTGTAGAGAATCTAGTGTAGAGTGTAGAGAATCTAGTGTAGAGTGTAGAGAATCTAGTGCAGAGTGTAGAGAATCTAGTGCAGAGTGTAGAGAATCTAGTGCAGAGTGTAGAGAATCTAGTGCAGAGTTTAGAGAATCTAGTGTAGAGTGTAGAGAATCTAGTGTGAGTGTAGAGAATCTAGTGTAGAGAATCTAGTGTAGAGAATCTAGTGCAGAGTTTAGAGAATCTAGTGCAGAGTGTAGAGAATCTAGTGTAGAGTGTAGAGAATCTAGTGTAGAGTGTAGAGAATCTAGTGCAGAGTGTAGAGAATCTAGTGTAGAGTATAGAGAATCTAGTGCAGAGTGTAGAGAATCTAGTGCAGAGTGTAGAGAATCTAGTGTAGAGTGTAGAGAATCTAGTGTAGAGTGTAGAGAATCTAGTGTAGAGTGTAGAGAATCTAGTGTGAGTGTAGAGAATCTAGTGTAGAGAATCTAGTGTAGAGAATCTAGTGCAGAGTTAGAGAATCTAGTGCAGAGTGTAGAGAATCTAGTGTAGAGTGTAGAGAATCTAGTGTAGAGTGTAGAGAATCTAGTGCAGAGTGTAGAGAATCTAGTGTAGAGTGTAGAGAATCTAGTGCAGAGTGTAGAGAATCTAGTGCAGAGTGTAGAGAATCTAGTGTAGAGTGTAGAGAATCTAGTGTAGAGAATCTAGTGTAGAGAATCTAGTGTAGAGAATCTAGTGTAGAGTGTAGAGAATCTAGTGTAGAGTGTAGAGAATCTAGTGTAGAGTGTAGAGAATCTAGTGTAGAGTATTGAGAATCTAGTGTAGAGTGTAGAGAATCTAGTGTAGAGTGTAGAGAATCTAGTGTAGAGTGTAGAGAATCTAGTGCAGAGTGTAGAGAATCTAGTGTAGAGTATAGAGAATCTAGTGTAGAGTGTAGAGAATCTAGTGTAGAGAATCTAGTGTAGAGTGTAGAGAATCTAGTGTAGAGTGTAGAGAATCTAGTGTAGAGTGTAGAGAATCTAGTGTAGAGAATCTAGTGTAGAGTATAGAGAATCTAGTGTAGAGTGTAGAGAATCTAGTGTAGAGAATCTAGTGTAGAGTGTAGAGAATCTAGTGTAGAGAATCTAGTGTAGAGAATCTAGTGCAGAGTTTAGAGAATCTAGTGCAGAGTGTAGAGAATCTAGTGTAGAGTGTAGAGAATCTAGTGCAGAGTGTAGAGAATCTAGTGCAGAGTGTAGAGAATCTAGTGTAGAGTGTAGAGAATCTAGTGCAGAGTGTAGAGAATCTAGTGCAGAGTGTAGAGAATCTAGTGTAGAGTGTAGAGAATCTAGTGTAGAGTATAGAGAATCTAGTGTAGAGTATAGAGAATCTAGTGTAGAGAATCTAGTGTAGAGTGTAGAGAATCTAGTGTAGAGTGTAGAGAATCTAGTGTAGAGTGTAGAGAATCTAGTGTAGAGAATCTAGTGTAGAGTGTAGAGAATCTAGTGTAGAGAATCTAGTGTAGAGAATCTAGTGTAGAGTGTGGAGAATCTAGTGTAGAGTGTAGAGAATCTAGTGTAGAGTGTAGAGAATCTAGTGCAGAGTGTAGAGAATCTAGTGTAGAGTATAGAGAATCTAGTGTAGAGTGTAGAGAATCTAGTGTAGAGTGTAGAGAATCTAGTGTAGAGAATCTAGTGTAGAGTATAGAGAATCTAGTGTAGAATGTAGAGAATCTAGTGTAGAGAATCTAGTGTAGAGTGTAGAGAATCTAGTGTAGAGAATCTAGTGTAGAGTGTAGAGAATCTAGTGTAGAGTGTAGAGAATCTAGTGTAGAGTGTAGAGAATCTAGTGTAGAGTGTAGAGAATCTAGTGCAGAGTGTAGAGAATCTAGTGCAGAGTGTAGAGAATCTAGTGTAGAGTGTAGAGAATCTAGTGTAGAGTGTAGAGAATCTAGTGTAGAGTGTAGAGAATCTAGTGTAGAGTGTAGAGAATCTAGTGCAGAGTGTAGAGAATCTAGTGTAGAGTGTAGAGAATCTAGTGCAGAGTGTAGAGAATCTAGTGCAGAGTGTAGAGAATCTAGTGTAGAGTGTAGAGAATCTAGTGTAGAGAATCTAGTGTAGAGAATCTAGTGTAGAGAATCTAGTGTAGAGTGTAGAGAATCTAGTGTAGAGTGTAGAGAATCTAGTGTAGAGTATTGAGAATCTAGTGTAGAGTGTAGAGAATCTAGTGTAGAGTGTAGAGAATCTAGTGTAGAGTGTAGAGAATCTAGTGTAGAGTGTAGAGAATCTAGTGCAGAGTGTAGAGAATCTAGTGTAGAGTATAGAGAATCTAGTGTAGAGTGTAGAGAATCTAGTGTAGAGAATCTAGTGTAGAGTGTAGAGAATCTAGTGTAGAGTGTAGAGAATCTAGTGTAGAGTGTAGAGAATCTAGTGTAGAGAATCTAGTGTAGAGTATAGAGAATCTAGTGTAGAGTGTAGAGAATCTAGTGTAGAGAATCTAGTGTAGAGTGTAGAGAATCTAGTGTAGAGAATCTAGTGTAGAGAATCTAGTGCAGAGTTTAGAGAATCTAGTGCAGAGTGTAGAGAATCTAGTGTAGAGTGTAGAGAATCTAGTGCAGAGTGTAGAGAATCTAGTGCAGAGTGTAGAGAATCTAGTGCAGAGTGTAGAGAATCTAGTGCAGAGTGTAGAGAATCTAGTGTAGAGTGTAGAGAATCTAGTGTAGAGAATCTAGTGTAGAGAATCTAGTGTAGAGAATCTAGTGTAGAGTGTAGAGAATCTAGTGTAGAGTGTAGAGAATCTAGTGTAGAGTATTGAGAATCTAGTGTAGAGTGTAGAGAATCTAGTGTAGAGTGTAGAGAATCTAGTGTAGAGTGTAGAGAATCTAGTGTAGAGTGTAGAGAATCTAGTGCAGAGTGTAGAGAATCTAGTGTAGAGTATAGAGAATCTAGTGTAGAGTGTAGAGAATCTAGTGTAGAGAATCTAGTGTAGAGTGTAGAGAATCTAGTGTAGAGTGTAGAGAATCTAGTGTAGAGTGTAGAGAATCTAGTGTAGAGAATCTAGTGTAGAGTATAGAGAATCTAGTGTAGAGTGTAGAGAATCTAGTGTAGAGAATCTAGTGTAGAGTGTAGAGAATCTAGTGTAGAGAATCTAGTGTAGAGAATCTAGTGCAGAGTTTAGAGAATCTAGTGCAGAGTGTAGAGAATCTAGTGTAGAGTGTAGAGAATCTAGTGCAGAGTGTAGAGAATCTAGTGCAGAGTGTAGAGAATCTAGTGTAGAGTGTAGAGAATCTAGTGCAGAGTGTAGAGAATCTAGTGCAGAGTGTAGAGAATCTAGTGTAGAGAATCTAGTGTAGAGTGTAGAGAATCTAGTGTATTAAATCTAGTGTAGAGTGTAGAGAATCTAGTGTAGAGTGTAGAGAATCTAGTGTAGAGTGTAGAGAATCTAGTGTAGAGTGTAGAGAATCTAGTGTAGAGAATCTAGTGTAGAGTGTAGAGAATCTAGTGTAGAGAATCTAGTGTAGAGAATCTAGTGTAGAGTGTGGAGAATCTAGTGTAGAGTGTAGAGAATCTAGTGTAGAGTGTAGAGAATCTAGTGTAGAGTGTAGAGAATCTAGTGCAGAGTGTAGAGATTCTAGTGTAGAGTGTAGAGAATCTAGTGTAGAGAATCTAGTGTAGAGTGTAGATAATCTAGTGTAGAGTGTAGAGAATCTAGTGTAGAGTGTAGAGAATCTAGTGTAGAGTGTAGAGAATCTAGTGTAGAGTGTAGATAATCTAGTGTAGAGAATCTAGTATAGAGAATCTAGTGTAGAGAATCTAGTGTAGAGTGTAGAGAATCTAGTGTAGAGTATAGAGAATCTAGTGTAGAGTATAGAGAATCTAGTGTAGAGAATCTAGTGTAGAGTGTAGAGAATCTAGTGTAGAGTGTAGAGAATCTAGTGTAGAGTGTAGAGTATAGAGAATCTAGTGTAGAGTATAGAGAATCTAGTGTAGAGTGTAGAGAATCTAGTGTAGAGTGTAGAGAATCTAGTGTAGAGTGTAGAGAATCTAGTGTAGAGTGTAGAGAATCTAGTGTAGAGAATCTAGTGTAGAGAATCTAGTGTAGAGTGTAGAGAATCTAGTGTAGAGAATCTAATCTTATGGAAAAATATTTTCCATAACCAATAACGTACTATTATCAGCTGTTTGAAGCTGGTGTACGAAACCGAAAGTAAAAGACGCAAAAATTTAATTCAAGAACAGGAGGCATAGAAAGAGCACACATAGACCAGATCAACCACTTCTTAGACTGGCGTTCAATGAGAATGACAGATCAACCACTTCTTAGACTGGCGTTCAATGAGAATGACAGATCAACCACTTCTTAGACTGGCGTTCAATGAGAATGACAGATCAACCACTTCTTAGACTGGCTTTCAAAGTGAATGACAGATCAACCACTTCTTAGACTGGGTTTCAATGAGAAGGACAGATCAACCACTTCTTAGACTGGCTTTCAATGAGAAGGACAGATCAACCACTTCTTAGACTGGCTTTCAATGAGAATGACAGATCAACCACTTCTTAGCCTGGCTTTCAATGAGAATGACAGAGTGTAGAGAATCTAGTGTAGAGAATCTAGTGTAGAGAATCTAGTGTAGAGTGTAGAGAATCTAGTGTAGAGTGTAGAGAATCTAGTGTAGAGTGTAGAGTATAGAGAATCTAGTGTAGAGTATAGAGAATCTAGTGTAGAGTGTAGAGAATCTAGTGTAGAGTGTAGAGAATCTAGTGTAGAGTGTAGAGAATCTAGTGTAGAGTGTAGAGAATCTAGTGTAGAGAATCTAGTGTAGAGAATCTAGTGTAGAGTGTAGAGAATCTAGTGTAGAGAATCTAATCTTATGGAAAAATATTTTCCATAACCAATAACGTACTATTATCAGCTTTTTGAAGCTGGTGTACGAAACCGAAAGTAAAAGACGCAAAAATTTAATTCAAGAACAGGAGGCATAGAAAGAGCACACATAGACCAGATCAACCACTTCTTAGACTGGCGTTCAATGAGAATGACAGATCAACCACTTCTTAGACTGGCGTTCAATGAGAATGACAGATCAACCACTTCTTAGACTGGCGTTCAATGAGAATGACAGATCAACCACTTCTTAGACTGGCTTTCAAAGTGAATGACAGATCAACCACTTCTTAGACTGGGTTTCAATGAGAAGGACAGATCAACCACTTCTTAGACTGGCTTTCAATGAGAAGGACAGATCAACCACTTCTTAGACTGGCTTTCAATGAGAATGACAGATCAACCACTTCTTAGCCTGGCTTTCAATGAGAATGACAGAGTGTAGAGAATCTAGTGTAGAGAATCTAGTGTAGAGTGTAGAGAATCTAGTGTAGAGTGTAGAGAATCTAGTGTAGAGTGTAGAGAATCTAGTGTAGAGTATAGAGAATCTAGTGTAGAGTGTAGAGAATCTAGTGTAGAGAATCTAGTGTAGAGTGTAGAGAATCTAGTGTAGAGTGTAGAGAATCTAGTGTAGAGTGTAGAGAATCTAGTGTAGAGAATCTAGTGTAGAGTATAGAGAATCTAGTGTAGTGTGTAGAGAATCTAGTGTAGAGAATCTAGTGTAGAGTGTAGAGAATCTAGTGTAGAGAATCTAGTGTAGAGAATCTAGTGCAGAGTTTAGAGAATCTAGTGCAGAGTGTAGAGAATCTAGTGTAGAGTGTAGAGAATCTAGTGCAGAGTGTAGAGAATCTAGTGCAGAGTGTAGAGAATCTAGTGTAGAGTGTAGAGAATCTAGTGCAGAGTGTAGAGAATCTAGTGCAGAGTGTAGAGAATCTAGTGTAGAGTGTAGAGAATCTAGTGCAGAGTATAGAGAATCTAGTGTAGAGTATAGAGAATCTAGTGTAGAGTATAGAGAATCTAGTGTAGAGAATCTAGTGTAGAGTGTAGAGAATCTAGTGTAGAGTGTAGAGAATCTAGTGTAGAGTGTAGAGAATCTAGTGTAGAGAATCTAGTGTAGAGTGTAGAGAATCTAGTGTAGAGAATCTAGTGTAGAGAATCTAGTGTAGAGTGTAGAGAATCTAGTGTAGAGTGTAGAGAATCTAGTGTAGAGTGTAGAGAATCTAGTGCAGAGTGTAGAGATTCTAGTGTAGAGTGTAGAGAATCTAGTGTAGAGAATCTAGTGTAGAGTGTAGATAATCTAGTGTAGAGTGTAGAGAATCTAGTGTAGAGTGTAGAGAATCTAGTGTAGAGAATCTAGTGTAGAGAATCTAGTGTAGAGTGTAGAGAATCTAGTGTAGAGTGTAGAGAATCTAGTGTAGAGTGTAGAGAATCTAGTGCAGAGTGTAGAGATTCTAGTGTAGAGTGTAGAGAATCTAGTGTAGAGAATCTAGTGTAGAGTGTAGATAATCTAGTGTAGAGTGTAGAGAATCTAGTGTAGAGTGTAGAGAATCTAGTGTAGAGTGTAGAGAATCTAGTGTAGAGTATAGATAATCTAGTGTAGAGAATCTAGTGTAGAGTGTAGAGAATCTAGTATAGAGAATCTAGTGTAGAGAATCTAGTGTAGAGTGTAGAGAATCTAGTGTAGAGTATAGAGAATCTAGTGTAGAGTATAGAGAATCTAGTGTAGAGAATCTAGTGTAGAGTGTAGAGAATCTAGTGTAGAGTGTAGAGAATCTAGTGTAGAGTGTAGAGAATCTAGTGTAGAGTATAGAGAATCTAGTGTAGAGTATAGAGAATCTAGTGTAGAGTGTAGAGAATCTAGTGTAGAGTGTAGAGAATCTAGTGTAGAGTGTAGAGAATCTAGTGTAGAGTGTAGAGAATCTAGTGTAGAGAATCTAGTGTAGAGAATCTAGTGTAGAGTGTAGAGAATCTAGTTTAGAGAATCTAATCTTATGGAAAAATATTTTCCATAACCAATAACGTACTATTATCAGCTGTTTGAAGCTGGTGTACGAAACCGAAAGTAAATTAAATTTAATTCAAGAACAGGAGGCATAGAAAGAGCACACATAGACCAGATCAACCACTTCTTAGACTGGCGTTCAATGAGAATGACAGATCAACCACTTCTTAGACTGGCGTTCAATGAGAATGACAGATCAACCACTTCTTAGACTGGCTTTCAATGAGAATGACAGATCTACTGTGTCTTAGACTGACTTTCGATGCAACATTTCTGAAGTCGAGAACAACATTTTTAGTATTGCAAATAAAAAATAAGGATATTGAAAGCGAAACATAAACCCAAAAGTATTGATAGAACATGAACCCAAAAGTATTGATAGAACATTAACCCAAAAGTATTGATAGAACATGAACCCAAAAGTATTGATGAACATAAACCCAAAAGTATTGATAGAACATAAACCCAAAAGTATTGATAGAACATAAACCCAAAAGTATTGATAGAACATTAACCCAAAAGTATTGATAGAACATGAACCCAAAAGTATTGATAGAACATAAACCCAAAAGTATTGATAGAACATGAACCCAAAAGTATTGATAGAACATAAACCCAAAAGTATTGATGAACATGAACCCAAAAGTATTGATGAACATAAACCCAAAAGTATTGATAGAACATAAACCCAAAAGTATTGATAGAACATTAACCCAAAAGTATTGATAGAACATAAACCCAAAAGTATTGATAGAACATAAACCCAAAAGTATTGATAGAACATAAACCCAAAAGTATTGATTGAACATAAACCCAAAAGTATTGATAGAACATAAACCCAAAAGTATTGATAGAACATGAACCCAAAAGTATTGATGAACATGAACCCAAAAGTATTGATAGAACATAAACCCAAAAGTATTGATAGAACATAAACCCAAAAGTATTGATGAACATGAACCCAAAAGTATTGATAGAACATGAACCCAAAAGTATTGATAGAACATAAACCCAAAAGTATTGATAGAACATAAACCCAAAAGTATTGATAGAACATAAACCCAAAAGTATTGATAGAACATTAACCCAAAAGTATTGATAGAACATAAACCCAAAAGTATTGATAGAACATAAACCCAAAAGTATTGATAGAACATAAACCCAAAAGTATTGATTGAACATAAACCCAAAAGTATTGATAGAACATAAACCCAAAAGTATTGATAGAACATGAACCCAAAAGTATTGATGAACATGAACCCAAAAGTATTGATAGAACATAAACCCAAAAGTATTGATAGAACATAAACCCAAAAGTATTGATGAACATGAACCCAAAAGTATTGATAGAACATGAACCCAAAAGTATTGATAGAACATAAACCCAAAAGTATTGATAGAACATAAACCCAAAAGTATTGATAGAACATGAACCCAAAAGTATTGATAGAACATGAACCCAAAAGTATTGATCAAAAAAACATTACAAGGAAATAAAAAACGCGAGACCAAATAAATTATAAATGGTTTTCAGTGAAATATATTTTTTAAATTATAAAGCAATTATTAAACAAAATCTCTTTCTTGCAATTGCCTTTGCTTTCGAATACCTTTTTTCCAGTTGCATGTTTTGGCAAATTTGTTCCAGTAATATAGCACCTTGCAGCTGGTTTACCTGTGAAGCTAAGCAGGGTGGAATCTAAGGTCCCTGGTTCGTCCCTGGATGAGAGAACAGATGTAGCTGGAAGTGGTGAAATGTACATTGTTCGAAAACCACTTGTGTCTCATTTGAAAATGCCACATTTGATTTGTTCATGTCTTATAGTTGTAAGCGGTTTGTCTGTGCGTCTATGTGTGTCCCCCCCAGTGCATTGTGGTTGGTATTCTATCATTATCGGGTTTCCTCTGTGTGTGTCTGAGGTAGGAGCGTCATGTTGAGGCAAGCCACACAACCTGTAAACCGAGATGGGAGGTAGCACAAAGAGAGTTAAAATCAAATCAGAATCTATTTGTATTTGTCACATTCGCCGAATACCATGGGTGTAGACTTAGTTATAAGCCCTTCCCAAAGATGCAGAGTTAAAAAATGAGCATTTTAAGAAAAATAGGAACAGGAGGAATAAAATACAGAAGAATGCAGCTACACATACAGTGCCTCCTGAAAGTATTCAGACCCCTTGACTTTTTACACATTTTGTTACGTTACAGGTGTATTCTAAAAATCCTCAGCAATCTACACACAATACCACATAATGACAAAAATGTTGGCAAATACCTTATTTACATCAGTATTCAGACCTTTTGCTATGAGACTCTAAATTGAGCTCAGGTGCATCCTGTTTCCATTGATCGTCCTTGAGATGTTTATAGAACTTGGAGTCCACCTGTGGTAAATTCAATTGATTGGACATGATTTGGAAAGGCACACACCTGTCTATATAAGGTCCCACAGTTGACAGTGCATGTCAGAGCTAAAACCAAGACATGAGGTCAAAGGAATTGACCATATTCTTTTTAACCTTTAGTCAGTTAAGAATAATTCTTATTTTCAATGATGGCCTAGGAACAGTGGGTTAACTGCCTTGTTCAGGGGAAGAACGACAGATTTTACCTTGTCAGATCGGGGATTCGATCTTGCAAACTTTCGGTTACTAGTCCAACACCCTAACCACTAGGATACCTGCTGCCCCATAGAGCTCTGAGACAGGATTGTGTCAAGGCATAGATCTGGGGAAGGGTACCAAAACATTTCTGCCGCATTGAAGGTCCACAAGAACACAGTGACCTCCATCATTCTTAAATGGAAGAAGTTTGGAACCACCAAGACTCTTCCTAGAGCTGGCCAAACTGAGCAATCAGGGGAGAAGGGTCTTGGTCAGGGAGGTGACCAAGAACCCAATGGTCACGCTGCCAGAGCTCTCGAGTTCCTATGTAGAGATGGGAGAACTTTCCAGAAGGACAACCATCTCTGCAGTACTTCACAAATCAGGCCTTTATAGTAGAGATTCCCTGAGTGCACTTATTTCTCATTTGCCTGAACGAGAGCCAGTCAGCCTGAGGAGGCGTGTGCCGAGCCTTTGGAATGCCTTTGGAATTCTTTAGGTGGAGTAACAGGTTGAACCTGTTTTTAATTCTAATTTTCTTTATGGGGGAGTGTTTGTTAACAATACCATTGAAAATATACAAAAAGAAGGTCCAAGCGTCTTTGACAGAGGGGATCAAGCTGATTCTATACCAGTTTACAGAGGCCAGTTCATGAAGGAAGGCTTGCTCATGAAGGAAGGCTTGCTCATTAAGGAAGGCTTGCTCATGAAGGAAGGCTTGCTCATTAAGTAAGGCTTGCTCATAAAGGAAGGCTTGCTCATTAAGTAAGGCTTGCTCATAAAGGAAGGCTTGCTCATTAAGGAAGGCTTGCTCATTAAGGAAGGCTTGCTCATTAAGGAAGACTTGCTCATTAAGGAAGGCTTGCTCATGAAGGAAGGCTTGCTCATTAAGGAAGGCTTGCTCAATAAGGAAGGCTTGCTCATTAAGGAAGGCTTGCTCATTAAGGAAGGCTTGCTCATTAAGGAAGGCTTGCTCATTAAGGAAGGCTTGCTCATTAAGGAAGGCTTGCTCATTGAAGTTTTTAGGGTCTATGACAAATCAGGACAGGTCGTTTCACTGAGCAGCTTTACGAAAACAGGCTGTAAAACTGTGATCACTAAGGTCATTACAGAAAACACCAGACTGATATATATCAGGATTATTTGTGAGGATGACATCGAGGAGAGTAGCCTTTTCTGGGTGTTTGGAGTTATACCGTGTGGGATTGGTAATCATCTGAGAAAGATTTAGGGAGTCCCATTATTGCTTTAGGTCTTGGTCAGGTGGTTTAAGCATGTCCCAGTTTAGGTCACCAGCAGGACAAATTCAGACTTAGTGTAAGGGGCCAGGAGAGAGCTTAGGGTACGATAATAGGACGATGGAGGACGATAACACCCAGCAACAGTCAACAAAGAGCTATTTGAAAGTTTACTGCTTAAAACCAGCAAATCAGAATGTTTGGGGACAGACTTGGTGGAGACAACCGAGCACTGAAGGTAAAGATTGCCACTCCTCCACCTTTGGAAGATCTGTCTTGCCAAAAAACGGTTATAACCAGGAAGGTTAACATCAGTATTCAAAACACTCTTCCTTAAGTACGTCTCAGTAATGACCAACACATCTGTATTGGAGCTGTGAACCCACACTTTCGATTGATACATTTTAGGTAATAAGGTTCTAGTGTTAACGTGCAGAAAACACAGGCTTTTACCAGAGCAGAAATCAGTGAAGCGGATATCAGAGCACAAGTCAGAACTGGGGCTAGCAACAGTAGATGGGCCAGGGTGAACATGCACATTTCCAGATATCATCAACAGTAATACATTCAAGGCACGGCAGAGGACAGGGAGAGCTCTGCAGTGTTGATTTATGACATTTGAATGTGCATTAGATGGCCCCTTGACATTTCCACAATCCTCAATCTACACATACCCCATCATGACAAAGTGAGAACTAGCTTTTAGAAATGATTAGCTTCTTGGGTATGACGCTACAAGCTTGGCACACCTGTATGTGGGGAGTTTCCCCCATTCTACCAAATCCACTCCTGCCTTGTCTTGGCTGGGCATGTGGTTGTTACTGACAAGGAGCACATGGCTGAGCTTTTTAATCACCACTTGATTAAGTCAGGATTCCTATTTGAATCAGCCTCCCTGCCTGCCCGTCCAACATTTCCTCATCTTTTGATTAAGTCAGGATTCCTATTTGAATCAGCCTGCCTGCTGCCCGTCCAACATTTCCTCATCTTTTGATTAAGTCAGGATTCCTATTTGAATCAGCCTCCCTGCTGCCCGTCCAACATTTCCTCATCTTTTGATTAAGTCAGGATTCCTATTTGAATCAGCCTCCCTGCCTGCCCGTCCAACATTTCCTCATCTTTTGATTAAGTCAGGATTCCTATTTGAATCAGCCTCCCTGCTGCCCGTCCAACATTTCCTCATCTTTTGATTAAGTCAGGATTCCTATTTGAATCAGCCTCCCTGCTGCCCGTCCAACATTTCCTCATCTTTTGATTAAGTCAGGATTCCTATTTGAATCAGCCTCCCTGCTGCCCGTCCAACATTTCCTCATCTTTTGATTAAGTCAGGATTCCTATTTGAATCAGCCTCCCTGCTGCCCGTCCAACATTTCCTCATCTTTTGATTAAGTCAGGATTCCTATTTGAATCAGCCTCCCTGCTGCCCGTCCAACATTTCCTCATCTTTTGATTAAGTCAGGATTCCTATTTGAATCAGCCTCCCTGCTGCCCGTCCAACATTTCCTCATCTGTTGATTAAGTCAGGATTCCTATTTGAATCAGCCTCCCTCCCTGGCCGTCCAACATTTCCTCATCTTTTGATTAAGTCAGGATTCCTATTTGAATCAGCCTCCCTGCCCGTCCAACATTTCCTCATCTTTTGATTAAGTCAGGATTCCTATTTGAATCAGCCTCCCTGCCCGTCCAACATTTCCTCATCTTTTGATTAAGTCAGGATTCCTATTTGAATCAGCCTCCCTGCCCGTCCAACATTTCCTCATCTTTTGAGGCTTTTGCCGGATGTCGTACCAGGCTCTGTTGTTGTCCGTGTCTTGAAAGAGGCTCTAGCATTCAGGCCAGGATATTGCCAGCATTCCATGGTTTTTGGTTTGGATAGGTTCTTATAGTCCCTGTGGGGATGACGTCATCTATGCACTTGTTGCTGAATTCGTGACTGATGCGGTAAACTCCTCAATGCCATCGAATGAATCCCGGAATATATTCAAGTCTCTACTAGCAAAACAGTCTTGTAGCCTTGTGTCCGCTTCATTGAACCACTTCCATATTGAGCGTGTCACTGATACTTCCTGTTTGAGATTTTGTTTGTAAACAGGAAGCAGGAGAATAGAGTCATGGGCAGATGCGCCAAAGGGAGGACGAGGGAGGGCCTTGTATGCATTTCTGTGAGTGGAATAAAAGTGGTGTGGATATTTAGCACCCCTAGTGGAGCAAGAGACGTGTTAGTGAAAGTGAGGTAGAATGGTTTCAAGTCTCTGCCTCTGGGTAAAAGGTTTCTTGTTTGTTTATGGAGGGATGAAGACAGCCGTGATGATTACGGATAAGAACTCTTGGTAGATAAAAGGGTCTGCAGCTTACCATGAGGTATTCTATATCAGGTAGACAAAAGCTGGAGATTTCCTTCACACTGGAAGCAGTGTACCAGTTGTTGTTTATGAAGCGACACACCCCTCCTCCTTTGGACTCCTTTGGACTTGCCAGAGGCCTCCTATGTCCAGTTGTACCCCTGATTCCTATGTGCATAGAGTCATTCAACCACATCTCTGCAAGGCATATAATATTGCAGCTTTTCCAGTTTCTGTGAAGAAAGACTCTCAAACTAAAATCATCCATCTTATTCTCCAGTGACTGGACATTTGCCAATAGAACAGAGGGGAGTGCCTGTCGATATTCTCTTTGTCTCAATCTCACCAGGATGCCTAAACGTCTCACAAAGCTTTTTGGAACAAAGGAATGGGGTCCGGTTCGAACAAAGGAATAGCTGTGTAAGAGTTGAAGTCGGATTTTAAGTAGCTGTAGTGAATAATGAGTGTTTTCACTGCAGTAGACCAGTAGCTGTGGCAGTAGTGTGTAGTACATGTTTCATGTTGTTACTCTACATTGGTGTAAAATAACTCCAGTGTTGATGTTAATAACCCGTGTCAATTTAACCCAAAACCACACCCATAATTATCATATTTCACTCGAAAGGGAATGCACTCTGGTAAATATGCAAATAAGGAGGAGATGACAAGTCAACTACAGTTGTAATAACCTTAATATGTAATGTTGTCTGTTGACCCATCAAGTCAACTAGAGTTGTAATAACCTTGTAATGTAGTGTTGTCTGTTGACCCATCAAGTCAACTAGAGTTGTGATAAACTTATTAAAGTGGAACTGATAGCGTTTGAACTACTTTGCAGATATGAAACAAACAGACAATCATAATATCAGTCAGAAATATCAAATTCCCAGTTCATGCTACAAATCCAATTTTATAAGAGGTTTTAAAATGTATTTTACTGAAAATTCCATTACATACAGAGGGCACTTTTTCAGTTTCAATATTTAGAAAACAAAATAGACAACTGTTCCTAAGGCTGAGAATATCAATACAATCAAACTTCTTTATTTATTTCACCTTTATTTAACCAGGTAGACCAGATCACCTTTATTTAACCAGGTAGACCAGATCAGCCTTATTTAACCAGGTAGACCAGATCACCTTTATTTAACCAGGTAGACCAGATCAGCCTTATTTAACCAGGTAGACCAGATCACCTTTATTTAACCAGGTAGACCAGATCAGCCTTATTTAACCAGGTAGACCAGATCACCTTTATTTAACCAGGTAGACCAGATCAGCCTTATTTAACCAGGTAGACCAGATCACCTTTATTTAACCAGTTAGACCAGAGTAGCCTAGTGGTTAGCGTGTTGGACTAGTAACTAGTAACCGGAAGGTTGCAAGTTCAAACGCCCGAGCTGACAAGGTATAAATCTGTCGTTCTGCCCCTGAACAGGCAGTTAACCCACTGTTCCTAGGCTGTCCTTGAAAATAAGAATTTGTTCTTAACTGACTTGCCTAGTTAAATAAAGGTAAAATAAATCACCTTTAATTAACCAGGTAGACCAGCTCACCTTTATTTAACCAGGTAGACCAGATCACCTTTATTTAACCAGGTAGACCAGACCAGCTTTATTTAACCAGGTAGATCAGATCAGCTTTATTCAACCAGGTAGGCCAGATCACCTTTATTTAACCAGGTAGACCAGATCACCTTTATTTAACCAGGTAGGCCAGATCACCTTTATTTAACCAGGTAGGCCAGTTTGAGAACAAGTTCTCATTTACAACTGTGACCTGGCCAAGATAAAGCAAAGCAGTGTGACACAAACAACAACACAGAGTTACACAAACGTACAGTCAATAACACAATAGAAAAGTCTATATACAGTGTGTGCAAATGAAGTAAGGAGGTAAGGCAAAAATAGGCCATAGTGGCGAAGTAATTACAATTTAGCATTAACACTGGAGTGATAGATGGGCAGATGATGATGTGCAAGTAGAGCAGAAAAGTAAATAAAATAAAACAGAATGGGGATGGTAGATTGGGTGGGCTATTTACCGATGGACTATGTACAGCTGCAGTGATCGGTTAGCTGCTCTGACAGCCGATGCTTGAAGTTAGTGAGGGAGATTAAAGTCTCCAACTTCAGTGGTTTTTGCAGTTCGTTCCAGTCAGCAGAGAACTGGAAGGAGAGGCGGCAAAAGGAGGTTGGCTTTGGGGATGACCAGTGAAATATACCTGCTGGAGCGCGTGCTACAGGTGGGTGTTATCGTGACCAGTGAACTGAGATAAGTCGGAGCTTTACCTAGCAAAGACTTATAGATGACCTGGAGCCAGTGGGTCTGGCGACGAATATGTAGCGAGGACCAGCCAACGAGAGCATATAGGTCACACTGGTGGGTAGTATAAGGGGCTTTGGTGACAAAAGAGATGGCACTGTGTAACATGGCTATAATTAATGTAATCTCCAGGGAAACATGTTGATGACAGCGGAGAGTGACTTTTGCTCTCTCCCGCTCTTTTCTCTGTTTGTGTGAATGTGTGTGTGTGTGTGTGTATACATGTTCATGGCGGTAACATTCCTGTCCTGTCAGAAGCGTGTGAGGAATTCCCTGGTTGGAGGTGGGGCAGGCATTAGGTCCGTGTTTAGCACGCACACCCCGCCCTACTAACATGGTCATGAATTTCAGACACACACCGTGAAGGTTGGATCTCTGATGCTTGTGTAATGAGAGAGAGAGAGAGAATTACTTTAGACTTTTTGTCTTTCTTTAATGATACCTCCTCATTTGATTAAAATAACCAAAACCTCCCCACTTCTACCACTGTACAACCCATCTTCCCCTGCTGTACAGAATGCTTCCCCGACCATATCTTCTTAATACATCTCCACACTTTTTTTTCTCCCACAGAACTCAAATTCCACCCCAAGGTGCACAGAGACCATCCCATTAAATAATAGTCTGTTATCCCCTCAACCTTTGACCCTGTTCGTCCTTCTTAGCCAAATAGACAACTTTGCCGGACCAAGCAAAAAATTCAACGACACACATTTGGCTTTTTCCTCATTCGAATACCTGTACCCCATTATTAACATCCCAGCATTAAGCTCCACCCCCAACCTCTCACATAGATATTTCAACAGAGACATTAATTGCATTAACCAGCAGCATTCCACCCGGCATCGCACTGCTGGCTTGCTTCTGAAGCAAAGCAGGGTTGGTCAATGGATGGGAGACCAGATGCTTCTGGAAGTGGTGTTGGAGGGCCAGTAGAAGGCACTCTTTCCTCTAGTCTAAAATATCCCAATGCCCCAGGGTAGTGATTGGGAACAATGCCCTGTGTGACACCCCTCCCACTCTGTCTGCCAAATTCTTTCCTTTTGCTCATTTTCCTTAATAGGATGTCGGTGGGCGGAGCCGGGAGGGTCGTCGGCGAAATGGGACACACCTGGGCTTGGGTGTGTCCCGGGATAAATACACCTCTTTCCCATTCATTGAGGAGACTCTCCATGCAGACACACTGTTGGATTTTGGTTGTGGCATTTTTGTGTCTGTTTTGTTTGATTTCTTTGGCACCTTTCAACACCACTCATTATCACATCTATGCACACAACCACTCACACTACTGACTACTGACACCATTGTTTATTGTATTTACGTTACTTCAGCTAATAAATACATTTTTGTTCCATTCCTGATCTCCACATTGTCTCCCTTTTTGTTACGGACTTCGAGCCAGTTCGTGACACCTGTGTAGGGTGCTGTCTTTCGGCTAGGATGTTAAACCAATGTCCTGACTCTCTGTGGTCACTAAAGATCCCATGGCACTTATCGTAATAATAGGGCTGTTAACCCTGGTGTCCTGACCCTCATACCATCGTTGTCACCTAATCATCCCCAGCTTCCAATTGACTCATACATTTTTTTATGTTATATATTTCTTAATTTTATTTAACTAGGCAAGTCAGTTAAGAACAAATTGCCACCTACACTCTAACCACTAGGCTACCTGCCACCTCTACACTCTAACCACTAGGCTACCTGCCACCTCTACACTCTAACCACTAGGCTACCTGCCACCTCTACACTCTAACCACTAGACTACCTGCCACCTCTACACTCTAACCACTAGACTACCTGCCTCCTCTACACTCTAACCACTAGACTACCTGCCACCTCCACACTCTAACCACTAGGCTACCTGCCACCTCTACACTCTAACCACTAGGCTACCCTGCCGCCCCTTCATCCCCTCTCCCCTGTAACTATTCCCCAGGTCGTTGCTGTAAATGAGAACGTCTCAGTCAACTTACCTGGTAAAATAAGGGTAAAAAAAATGATGCACAGTTTCACTCATGACAGAAAGGACACCCTTGTCTGACTCCTGGGTTGACCCAACAAGCTGTTAGTGGCTCCATGTAGATCCCTCCACCTGACCTTTTTGGTACTGGGAGCTAGCTTCGAATGTTACTCACCTTAATGCAGACGTTGTAGAGGGCTTTAGGTGTCTTTTATACTGATAACAAGTTCAAACAGGTGCCATTAATACAGGTAACGAGTGGAGGACAGAGGAGCCTCTCAAAGAAGAAGTTACAGGTCTGTGAGAGCCAGAAATCTTGCTTGTTTGTAGGTGACCAAATACTTATTTTCTACCATAATTTGCAAATAAATTCATAAAAAATCCTACAATGTGAATTTCTGGATTTTTTTTTCTCATTTTGTCTGTCATAGTTGAAGTGTACCTATGATGAAAATTACAGGCCTCTCATCTTTTTAAGTGGGAGAACTTGCACAATTGGTGGCTGACTAAATACTTTTTTGCCCCACTGTAGATGTGAGTGCTATGGGGCGATAGTCATTTAGGCAGGTTAGCTTGGAGTTCTTGGGCACAGGGACTATTATGGTGGTCTGCTTGTAACAAGTTAGTATTACAGACTGAGGCAGGGATAGGTTGAAAATCTCAGTGAAGAAACTTGCCAGCTGGTCAGCGCATGCTCTGGGTACGTGTCCTAGTAGTCCGTCTGGCCCTGTGGCCTTGTGAATGTTGACCTGTTTAAAAGGTCTTACTCACATCGGCTACTGAAAGCATGATCACACAGTCGTCCGGAACAGCTGGTGCTCTCATGTATGCTTCAGTGTTGCTTGCCTCAAAGCGCGCATAGAAGTAATTTAGCTCATCTGGTAGGCTCGTGTCACTGGGGAGCTTGCGGCTGTGCTTCCCTTTGAAGTCAATAACAGTTTTCATGCTCTGCCACATCTGACGAGTGTTGGAGCCGGTGTAATAGGATTAGATCTCTACCATTTAGCTCAGTGCGGATGTTGCCTGTAATCCATTGCTCCTGGTTGGGGTATGTACGTAATGTCACTGTGGGGACTACATTGTCGATGCACTTATTGATGAAGCCAGTGACTGATGTAGTGTACTGCTCAATGCCATTGGATGAATCCCTGAACATATTCCAGTTTGTGACAGGAAAACAGTCCTGTAGTTTAGCATCTGCTTCATCTGACCACTTCCGTATTGAGCGAGTCACTGGTACTAAATCCTTTAGTAAGTAACAATCAAGAGGATAGAGTTATGGTCAGACTTGCCAAATGGAGGGTGAGGGAGACCTTCCTTCGCGTCTCTCTGTGTGGAGTAATGGTGGTCAAGAGTTTTTTTCCACTCTGGTTGCACATTTAACATGCTGGTAGAAATTAGGTAAAACTGATTTAAGTTTACTTGCATTAAAGTACCCGGCCATTAGGAGCGCCACCTCCGGATGAGCATTTTCTTGTTTGCTTATGGGTTTATACAGATCATTGAGTGCTGTCTTAGTACCAGCATCAATTTGTGGTGGTAAATAGACAGCTATGAAAAATATAGATGAAAAATTCTCTAAAGGTAAATATTGTTCTACAGGACCTCCACCAGCCGAAAAGTAGTAGTAGTAGTAGTAATATTAACACTACACCATCCCCCTGCAGCCGGACAATAGACCTTTACAGGGTCTGAGACGTCGAGTCGTAGTCAGAGGCCGAGTCTTCTCTGGTCTCTCCTCCACCCTTTACAGGGTCTGAGACGCAAAGTCGTAGTCAGAGGCCGAGTCTTCTCTGGTCTCTCCTCCACCCTTTACAGGGTCTGAGACGGCGAGTCGTAGTCAGAGGCCGAGTCTTCTCTGGTCTCTCCTACACCCTTTACAGGGTCTGAGACGCCGAGTCGTAGTCAGAGGCCGAGTCTTCTCTGGTCTCTCCTACACCCTTTACAGGGTCTGAGACGCCGAGTCGGAGTCAGAGGCCGAGTCTTCTCTGGTCTCTCCTACACCCTTTACAGGGTCTGAGACGCCGAGTCGTAGTCAGAGGCCGAGTCTTCTCTGGTCTCTCCTACACCCTTTACAGGGTCTGAGACGCCGAGTCGTAGTCAGAGGCCGAGTCTTCTCTGGTCTCTCCTCCACCCTTTACAGGGTCTGAGACGCCAAGTCGTAGTCAGAGGCCGAGTCTTCTCTGGTCTCTCCTCCACCCTTTACAGGGTCTGAGACGGCGAGTCGTAGTCAGAGGCCGAGTCTTCTCTGGTCTCTCCTCCACCCTTTACAGGGTCTGAGACGCCGAGTCGTAGTCAGAGGCCGAGTCTTCTCTGGTCTCTCCTACACCCTTTACAGGTTCTGAGCCACCGTTAGCTCGGTTAGGGGGAAAATCATCTTGAAAGTTGTGTCGGCATCGAGTAATTGTCTCTGGCCCCCTCCCAGTTAGGGGGAGTGATGAGCTCTACAGCAGAGTCTCACAACTCAATCGCTGGTTGAAAACTGTTTCCTACCCTCCCAAAAGATAGAATGTGTAGATAATTGTACTTTTTTTTGGGACTCACCCACAAAAAGGACCACGCCAGGTCTGCTGAGGAGCTGTTAGCCAGCCTGCCAGCTTAGTGGAGTCTGCCACTAGCACAGTCAGTGTAGTCAGCTCAGCTATCCCCATTGAGACTGTGTCTGTGCCTCAATCTAGGTTGGGCAAAACTAAACATGGTGGTGTTCGCCTTAGCAATCTCACTGGAATAAAGA
The DNA here is from genome assembly GCF_002021735.2 of Oncorhynchus kisutch. Lineage (NCBI taxonomy): Eukaryota > Metazoa > Chordata > Actinopteri > Salmoniformes > Salmonidae > Oncorhynchus > Oncorhynchus kisutch. Next base: position 45,030,271 of record NC_034197.2, on the reverse strand, counting down.
CCTCCTCCATTCCTGTCATTATTGAAAGAGATGATCTATCTATGCAGCCGACTGAATCCTTTTTTATAGCTACTGTTTACAGGCCTCCTGGGCCATATACAGCATTCCTCACTCAGTTCCCTGAATTCCTATCGGACCTTGTAGTCATGGCAGATAGTATTATAATTTTTGGTGACTTCAATATTCACATGAAAAAATCCACAGACCCAAAAGGCGACTCAGTGTTTTTTTTCTTCCAAACATGTCTTTTGACCTACTCATTGCCACAGTCACACCCTGGATATAGTTTTGTCCCGTGAAATAAATATTGTGGATCTAAATATTTTTCTATCGGACTATCGGACCACCATCTTATTATGTTGCAATCACATGTATCTACTCAGACCTCAACCAATCACATGTATCTACTCAGACCTCAACCAATCACATGTATCTACTCAGACCTCAACCAATCACATGTATCTACTCAGACCTCAACCAATCACATGTATCTACTCAGACCTCAACCAATCACATGTATCTACTCAGACCTCAACCAATCACATGTATCTACTCAGACCTCAACCAATCACATGTATCTACTCAGACCTCAACCAATCACATGTATCTACTCAGACCTCAACCAATCACATGTATCTACTCAGACCTCAACCAATCACATGTATCTACTCAGACCTCAACCAATCACATGTATCTACTCAGACCTCAACCAATCACATGTATCTACTCAGACCTCAACCAATCACATGTATCTACTCAGACCTCAACCAATCACATGTATCTACTCAGACCTCAACCAATCACATGTATCTACTCAGACCTCAACCAATCACATGTATCTACTCAGACCTCAACCAATCACATGTATCTACTCAGACCTCAACCAATCACATGTATCTACTCAGACCTCAACCAATCACATGTATCTACTCAGACCTCAACCAATCACATGTATCTACTCAGACCTCAACCAATCACATGTATCTACTCAGACCTCAACCAATCAAAAGCCGTGCTATATATTCTTGGACAACCTAAACATTCCTAGATGCCCTTCCAGACTCCCCCGCCTACCTAAGGATGTCGGAGTACAAACATCAGCTAACCACCTAACTGAGGAACTCAATGTAATCTTGTGTAATACCCTAGATGCAGTCGCACCCCCAAAAACAAAAAATATTTGTCACAAGAAATAAGCTCTGTGGTATACAGAAAATACCCTGAAGTAAACTTACAGAAAATACCCTGAAGTAAACTTACAGAAAATACCCAATTATAAAATGCCCTGAAGTAAACTTACAGAAAATTGTAACGGAAATGGCGCTACACCAAACTGGAAGACTTCCGACTAGCTTGGACTGACAGTACCGTGCCGTATCGAAGAGCCCTCACTGCTGCTCGTTCATCCTATTTTTCCAACCTAATTGAGGAGAATGAGAACAATTCTACATTTATTTTTGATACTTTCACAAAGCTAACAAAAAAGCAGCATTCCCCAAGAGAGGATGGCTTTTACTTCAGCAGTGATGAATTCATAAACTTCGCCAAAAAGATCATGATCATTATAAATGAAATTACGGACTTCTCTTTGAACCTGAATGTTTCTCCAAAAGTCAGTTGTCCTGAGTCTGCACAGAACTGCCAGGACCTAGGATCAATGGAGACACTAGATTTGTAATCCTCTATCTATTGACACATTTATGAAAATAGTCATGGCCTCTAAACCTTCCAACTGGAACCTATTCCAATTAAACTACAGAAAGAGCTACTTCCTGTGCTTGGCCCTGCTATGATGAACATAATAAACGGCTCTCTATCCTCCGGATGTGTACCAAATGCACTAAAATTGGCAGTAATATATTGAATCTTCCATTTCTCTCAATTTGTTATTTTTAAAAGCTCACTGCCTTCCTGAAGACAAATAATGTATACAAAACACTTCAGACTGGTTTTAGACCCCATCTTTTGACACCATCGATCACCATATTCTTTTGGACAGATTGGAAACCCTAATTGGTCTACAGGGACAAGTTCTGGCCTGGTTTAGATCTTCTCTGTCGGAGAGATATCAGTTTGTCTCTTTGGATGGTTTGTCCTCTGACACATCAATTGTAAGTGTCGATGTTCCTCAAGGTTCCGTTTTAGGACCACTATATATTGTACCTCTTGGTGATGTCATTAGTAACACACAATGTTAACTTTCACTGCTATGCGGATGACACACAGCTGTACATTTCGGTGAAACATGGTGAAGCCCCAAAATTGCCATCCCTGGAAGCCTGTGTTTCAGACATCGGATAAAACAGACTGGTTCCCAAGTCCCAAGAAATAAAGGGATCTGCTGTTGGATCTGAACATGTATCTTGATGGTTATACAGTTGCCTCAAATAAAACTGAAGGACCTTGGCGTTACTCTGGACCCTGATCACTCTTTAGATGAACATATCAAGAATATTTCAAGGAAAGCTTTTTTTCCATCTTCGTAACATTGCAAAAATCTGAAACTTTCTGTAAAAAAATGCAGAAAAACTAATCCATGCTTTTGTCACTTCTAGATTAGACTAATGCAATGCTCTACTCTCCGGCTACCTGGATAAAGCACTAAGTACACTTCAGTTAGTGTTAAACACGGCTGCTAGAATCTTGTCTAGAACCACAAAAAAGTATACTTTTACTGCAGTGCTAGCCTCTCTACATTATCTTCCTGTTAAGGCTAAGGTTAGGGCTGATTTCAAGGTTTTACTGCTAACCAACAAAGCATTACATGGGTTTGCTCTCACCTCTCTCTCCTATTTTGTCCTGCCGTACATACCTACACATACGCAATGGTCACAATATGCAGGCCTCCTTATTGTCCCTAGAATATCTAAGCAAACAGCTGGAGTCAGGGATTTGTCTTATATTGCAAAATTTTTATGGAACGGTCTGGCTAACCATGTGAGAGACGCAGACTCTGTCTCAACCTTTACTGAAGACTAATCTCTATGATTGAGTGTGGCCCAGGGGTGTGAAGGTGAACGGAAAGGCACTGGAACGATCAAACGCCCTTGCTGTGTCTACATGGCCGGCTCCCCTCTCCACTGGGATTATCTGCCTCTGACCCTCTTACGGGGCGGGGGGGGGGGGCTGAGTCACTGGCTTACTAGTGCTTTTTTTCAATGGCAGGGACTGGGAGACTAGTCAGGATTGAGGGAAAGATAAACGGAGCAAAGTACATAGATATCCTTAATGAACACCTTCTCCAGAGTGCTCAGGACCTCAGTCTGGGGGCGAAGGTTCACCTTCCAATAGGACAACGACCCTAAGCACATAGCCAAGACAATTTAGGAGTGGCTTCGGGACAAGTCTCTGAGTGTCTTTGAGCGGTCCAGCCAGAGCCTGGACTTGAACCCGATTGAACATCTCTGGACAGACCTGAAAATAGCTGTTCAGCAACACTCTCCGTCCAAGCTGACAGAGCTCGACAGGATCTGCAGAGAAGAATGGGAGAAACTCCCCAAATACAGGTGTGGCAAGCTTGTATGCTTGTGTGGCTTGTAGCATCATACGCAAGAAGACTTCAGGCTGTAATCGCTGCCAAAGGCGCTTCAACAAAGCACTGAGTAAAAGGTCTGAATACTTATGTAAATGTGATATTTCAATTATTTTTTTAACCTTTATTTAACCAGGCAAGTCAGTTAAGAACAAATTCTTATTTTCAATGACGGCCTAGGAACAGTGGGTTAACTGCCTGTTCAGGGGCAGAACGACAGATTTGTACCTTGTCAGCTCGGTGGTTTGAACGTGCATCCTTCCGGTTACTAGACCAACGCTCTAACCACTTGGCTACCCTGCCGCCCCATAAATAAATGATAAATTAGCAAACATTTCTAAAAACCTGTTTTTGCTTTGTCATTATGGGGTATTGTATTATTTTTATTATAATTATTGTTATAATTACTATTCTTATTCTTCATATTATTATAATCATTATAGTTATAATTATTTTTGTTTTTATTATTATTATTATTATCATTATTATTATTATCATTATTATTATTATTATCATTATTATTATTATTATCATTATTATTATTATTATCATTATTATTATTATTATTATCATTATTATTATTATTATTATTATTATTATCATTATTATTATTATTATTATCATTATTATTATTATTATTATTATTATTATTATTATTATTATTATCATTATTATTATTATCATTATCATTATTATTATTATTATTATCATTATTATTATTATTATTATTATTATTATTATTATTATTATTATTATTATTATTATTATTATTATTATTATTACAATTATTAGTATTCTTTTTATTATAATTATTATTATAATTACTATTCTTATTCTTCATATTATTATAATCATTATAGTTATAATTCTTTTTGTTTTGGTGGGTAGTAGGGCTGATGGTGGTATGGGTAGTAGTATGGGTAGTGGTATGGGTAGTAGGGCTGATGGTGGTATGGATAGTAGGGCTGATGGTGGTATGGGTAGTAGTATGGGTAGTGGTATGGGTAGTAGGGCTGATGGTGGTATGGGTAGTAGGGCTGATGGTGGTATGGGTAGTAGTATGGGTAGTGGTATGGGTAGTAGGGCTGATGGTGGTATGGGTAGTAGTATGGGTAGTGGTATGGGTAGTAGGGCTGATGGTGGTATGGGTAGTAGGGCTGATGGTGGTATGGTAGTAGTATGGGTAGTGGTATGGGTAGTAGGGCTGATGGTGGTATGGGTAGTAGGGCTGATGGTGGTATGGGTAGTAGTATGGGTAGTGGTATGGGTAGTAGGGCTGATGGTGGTATGGGTAGTAGGGCTGATGGTGGTATGGGTAGTAGTATGGGTAGTGGTATGGGTAGTAGGGCTGATGGTGGTATGGGTAGTAGGGCTGATGGTGGTATGGGTAGTAGTATGGGTAGTGGTATGGGTAGTAGGGCTGATGGTGGTATGGGTAGTAGGGCTGATGGTGGTATGGGTAGTAGGGCTGATGGTGGTATGGGTAGTAGGGCTGATGGTGGTATGGGTAGTAGGGCTGATGGTGGTATGGGTAGTAGGGCTGATGGTGGTATGGGTAGTAGGGCTGATGGTGGTATGGGTAGTAGGGCTGATGGTGGTATGGATAGTAGGGCTGATGGTGGTATGGATAGTAGGGCTGATGGTGGTATGGGTAGTAGTATGGGTAGTTGTTTAATGATAGAGGTGGTAGAAGTAGTAGTAATGATGATGACAGTTGTAGTACTGACATCATGGTGATGATGTTAGTTAAAGGTTTAGTAGCTAGTAGATATATATCTATATATTACAGGCATAAATGCTGCTCGTGGCATTTATTCTCGTAGTCATAATTGTAGCATGTTCATTTTCCGTGTTTAGGCTTTTATTGTCCCCATAATTTATTACATTTATCTATTTATGCTATTGACTGTTACCATTCTATTGTTATTTCAATTACATAGTTATTTTTTTATAATTATTATCATGTATTATTTTATTACGATGTATATTTTATAAATGGTTATTTTGTCAATAAAGCAGCTTGAATGTGAGGTTAAGAGGAGAGACAAAGGAGTGAGAGAAAGACCTGACCCCCTCTCTCTCTCTGCTTGGGTTTTCTCAACACTGAGCCTGCTCCCATTGAAGTTGGAACTCCCCTCCACACCCCCCTACCCTCTCTCCTTTCCCTCTCTTCTCCCTCCCTCCCTCCCTCCCTACCCCCTCCCCCCTACCCTCTCTCCTTTCCCTATTCTATCCCCCCTCTCTTCTCCCTCCCTCCCTCCCTCCCTCCCCCCTCCCCCCTACCCGCTCTCCTTTCCCTATTCTATCCCCCCTCTCTTCTCCCTCCCTCCCTCCCTCCCTCCCTCCCCCCTCCCCCCTACCCGCTCTCCTTTCCCTATTCTATCCCCCCTCTCTTCTCCCTCCCTCCCTCCCTCCCTCCCCCCTCCCCCCTACCCTCTCTCCTTTCCCTCTCTTCTCCCTCCCTCCCTCCCTCCCTCCCTACCCCCTCCCCCCTACCCGCTCTCCTTTCCCTATTCTATCCTCCTCTCTCTTCTCCCTCCCTCCCCCTACCTCTGTCCCTCCCTCCCTCCATCCCCTCTCCTCCCTTCCCACTCTCCCACCTCCCTCCCTCCCCCCTACCCTCTCTCCATTCCCTATTCTATCCTCCTCACTCTTCTCCCTCCCACCACCCTACCTCTGTCCCTCCCTCCATCCCCTCTCCTCCCTTCCCACTCTCCCACCTCCCTCCCTCCCTTCCCCACCTCTCTCTTCTCCCTCCCTCCCTACCTCCCTCCCTACCCCCTCCATCCATCCCCTCTCCTCCCTTCCCACTCTCCCACCTACCTCCCTCCCTACCCCCTCCATCCATCTCCTCTCCTACCTTCCCCCTCTCCCACCTCTTTCTAACAGGTAACAGACTGACTGTTTAACTAACACAGGGTCACAGCATAGAGAACAGGATCACTACAACTATATACATTTACATCTGCACAACCATTCACCTGAAAACCCTGTCTGTCATAGTTCCAACTATATACACTTACATCTACACTACCATTCACCTGAAAACCCTGTCTGTCACAGTTCCAACTATATACACTTACATCTGCACAACCATTCACCTGAAAACCCTGTCTGTCACAGTTCCAACTCATGTTCTGTTGAACCTCTGTTCTAAAGATAGAAACACAGTATTTTACTCTCCTGTACTTTAGACAGTGATTAGTTACCTCTGGTTGGCAGTGCTGTGGGACCTCCTATTTAGCTTCTGTTTGCTACAAATGAAACTCGAAGGATCAAATTTCACTTAATGACAGGTATGGGCAAAACAGACATGATATTACACACACACACACACACACACACACACACACACACACACACACACACACACACACACACACACACACACACACACACACACACACACACACACACACACACACACACACACACACACACATATACACACACACACACACAAACACACACACACGCACACAGAGACACACAGATACACCGTGAACAGCACAGGAAAACTTTGCGTGTGCTCTTACCTCCGTCTATGCTCTCCCTTGGTCCCTCTCTCCCTCGCTCCCTCTCTCCTCCTTCAGTGAACCAAAGAGTGATATATTCAACTTCTCACTGTCCTCTTCTCACTGTCAGAATTATCCCAAACTCCCAATCCGACGTCCTCTTTTTAAAGCCTCCCACTCTCTTTGGGAAAAATTGTTCTGAAAGTTACAGAGGAGTCCCATAGATACTCCCACCCTCCCGTTAGGCTGCCCGTAGGTCCTAGTGCCTACCTCTCCTCTCTCCCTGCCCGCCTGGAGAGCTCCACTGTGCCTCAATGGTAGAGCTATTCAATTGGCCTCGAGAGCTCCACTGTACCTCAATGGTAGAGCTATTCAATGGGCCTGGAGAGCTCCACTGTGCCTCAATGGTAGAGCTATTCAATGGACCTGGAGAGCTCCACTGTGCCTCAATGATAGAGCTATTGAACTGACCTGGAGAGCTCCACTGTGCCTCAATGTTAGAGCTATTCTACCATTGTTGCAATTTACTGCAGAGATAGCCTGCAGAGTTCTGTCATACTATCCAGGTCTGTGCTCAATCTACTGCAGAGTTCTGTCATACTATCCAGGTCTGGCCCAATCTACTGCAGAGTTCTGTCATACTATCCAGGTCTGTGCCCAATCTACTGCAGAGTTCTGTCATACTATCCAGGTCTGTGCCCAATCTACTGCAGAGTTCTGTCATACTATCCAGGTCTGTGCCCAAACAATTTAATCAATTTAATCTTCTACTTTTAAAAGAGATGAACAGGGAGTACAGGAGAGGGCTCAGAACGCACCCTTGTGGGGCCCCAGTGTTGAGGATCAGCGGGGAGGAGATGTTGTTGCCAACCCTCACCACCTGGGGGCGGCCCGTCAGGAAGTCCAGTACCGAGCCACTGCCTGTTCACCCCGCTGTCATCCAGAAGGCGAGGTCAGTACAGGTGCATCAAAGCTGGGACCGAGAGACTGAAAAACAGCTTCTATCTCAAGGCCATCAGACTGTTAAACAGCCACCACTAACATTGAGTGGCTACTGCCAACACACTGTCAATGCCACTGACTCTACTCCAGCCACTTTAATCATGGGAATTGATGGGAAATGATGTAAATATATCACTAGCCACTTTAAACAATGCTACCTTATATAATGTTACTTACCCTACATTATTCATCTCATATGCATACGTAGATACTGTACTCTATATCATCGACTGCATCCTTATGTAATACATGTATCACTAGCCACTTTAACTATGCCACTTGGTTTACATACTCATCTCATATGTATATACTGTACTCGATATCATCTACTGTATCTTGCCTATGCTGCTCTGTACCATCACTCATTCATATATCCTTATGTACATATTCTTTATCCCCTTACACTGTGTATAAGACAGTAGTTTTTTTTGGAATTGTTAGTTAGATTACTTGTTCGTTATTACTGCATTGTCGGAACTAGAAGCACAAGCATTCCGCTACACTCGCATTAACATCTGCTAACCATGTGTATGTGACAAATAAATTTGATTTGATTTGATTTGATTTGATTGCCCCCTATTTATCTTCAGAGCTCGTGCTGTTGGGTGGCCTAAACTGGGATATGCTTAATACCCCGGCCATCCTACAATCTAAACTAGATGCTCTCCATCTCACACAAATTATTAAGGAACCTACCAGGTACTATCCTAAATCCGTAACCATGGGCACCCTGTTAGATATAATCTTGACCAACTTGCCCTCTAAATACACCTCAGCGTTCTCAGCGATCACTGCCTCATTGCCTGCGTGCGTGATGGGTCCGCGGTCAAACGATCACTCCTAATGTAGATTGTATGGGCGGCAGGGTAGCGATCACTGCCTCATTGCCTGCGTGCGTGATGGGTCCGCGGTCAAACGATCACTCCTAATGTAGATTGTATGGGCGGCAGGGTAGCCGTTGGACTAGTAACCGGAAGGTTGCGAGGTCAAACCCCCGAGCTGACAAGGTACAAATCTGTCGTTCTGCCCCTGAACAGGCAGTTAACCCACTGTTCCCAGGCCGTCATTGAAAATAAGAATGTGTTCTTAACTGACTTGCCTGGTTAAATAAAGGTTAAATAAAGGTACAATTTAAAAAATTTAAATAAAAAATCACTGTCAAACGCTCCCTAAAACACTTCAGCGAGTAGGCCTTTCTAATAGACCTGGCCCGGGTATCCTGGAAGGATATTGATCTCATTACGTCTTTCGAAGATGCCTGGTTGCTCTTTAAAAGTGCTTCCTCGCCATCTTAAATAAACATGCCCGATTGAAAAAAAATGGAACTAAGAACAGATATAGCCCTTGGTTCACCCCAGACTTGACTGCCCTTGACCATCACAAAAACATCCTGTAGCGTGCTACCTGTCACATTATTTGACCATGCTGGCCATTTATGAACATTTGAACATCTTGTCCATGTTCTGTTATAATCTCCACAGCCAGAAGAGGACTGGCCACCCTCTTAGCCTGGTTCCTCTCTAGGTTTCTTCCTAGGTTCTGGCCTTTCTAGGGAGTTTTTCCTAGCCAATGTGCTTCAACACCTGCATTGCTTGCTGTTTGGGGTTTTAGGCTGGGTTTCTGTACAGCACTTTGAGATATCAGCTGATGTACGAAGGGCTATATAAATACATTTGATTTGATTTTGGCGTTCTGCTTTAGCATCGAATAGCGAAATGCATATTATTTATTATTTATATATTTCTTTCAGGGAAGTCAGGAACCAATATACTCAGTCAGTTAGGAAAGCTAAGGCTACGTTTTTCAAACAGAAATTTGCATCCTGTAGCACTAATTCCTAATTGTTGCAACCCCTATTACTAGCCTGTTCAACCTCTCTGTTGTATCATCTGAGATCCCCAACGATTGGAAAGCTGCCACGGTCATCCCCCTCTGCAAAGGGGGAGACACTCTAGACTCAAACTGTTATAGACCGATATCCATCCTGCCCTGCCTTTCTAAAATCTTCGAAAGCCAAGTTAACAAACAGATCATCAACCATTTCGAATCCCATCGTACCATCTCCACTATTCAATCTGGTTTCCCAGCTGATCATGGGTGCACCTCAGCCACGCTCAAGTTCCTAAACAATATCATAACCGCCATCGATAAAAGACAGTACTGTGTAGCATTGACCTGGCCAAGGCTTTCGACTCTGTCAATCACCACATTCTTATCGGCAGACTCAACAGCCTTGGTTTCTCAAATGATTGCCTCACCTGTTTCACCAACTACTTCTCAGATAGAGTTCGGTATGTCAAATTGGAGGACCTGTTGTCCGGACCTCTGGCAGTCTCTATGGGGGTGCCACAGGGTTCAAATCTTGGGCCGACTCTTTTCTCTGTATATATCAATGATGTCGCTCTCGCTGCTGGTGATTTTCTGATCCACCTTTACGCAGATGACACCATTCTGTATACTTCTGGCCCTTCTTTGGACACTGTGTTACCAAACCTCCAAACGAGCTTCAATGCCATACAACACTGCTTCCATGGCCTCCAACTGCTTTTAAATGCAAGTAAAACTAAATGCATGCTCTTCAACCGATCATTACCAGCACCTGTCCGCCCGTCTAGCATCACTACTCTTGACGGTTCTGACTTATGTGGACAACTACAAATGCCTAGGTGTCTGGCTAGACTGTAAACTCTCCTTCCAGACTCACATCAAACATCTCCAATCCAAAATTAAATCTAGAATCGGCTTCCTATTTCACAACAAAGCCTCCTTCACCCATGCTTTCAAACATACCTTCGTAAAACCGACTATCCTACCGATCCTTGATTTCGGCGATGTCATTTACAAAATAGACTCCAACACTCTACTCAGCAAACTGGATACAGTCTATCACAGTGCAATCCGTTGTTTTCACCAAAGCCCCATATACTACCCACCAGTGCGACCTGTATGCTCTCGTTGGCTGGCCCTCACTACATATTCGTCGCCAAACCCACTGGCTCCAGGTCATCTATAAGTCTTTGCTAGGTAAAGCCCCGCTTTATCTCAGCTCACTGGTCACCATAGCAACACCCACCTGTAGCACACGCTCCAGCAGGTATATTTCACGGGTAATCCCCAAAGCCAACACTTACTTTGCCTGCCTTTTCTTCCAGTTCTCTGCTGCCAATGACTGGAACAAATTGAAAAAAATCACTGAAGCTGGAGTCTTATATCTCCCTCTCTAATTTTAAGCATCAGCTCTTTATCTTTTGCACGCTAGTATCTCTACTTGCACATTCATCATCTGCACATCAATCACTCGAGTGTTAATTGCTAAATTATAATTATTTTGCCTCTATGGCCTATTTATTGCCTTACTCTTCTACATTTGCACACACTGTACATTGATTTTTCTATTGTGATGTTGACTGTACGTTTGTTTATGTGTAACTCTGTGTTGTTGTATGTGTCAAACTGCTTTGCTTTATCTTGGTCAGGTCACAGTTGTAGAGAACTTGTTCTCAACTGGCCTGCCTGGTTAAATAAAGGTGATCTGGCCTACCTAGTTCAATAAAGGTGATCTGGCCTACCTAGTTCAATAAAGGTGAAATAAATAAAAAATTCAATGGACCTGGAGAGCTCCACTGTACCTCGATGGTAGACTTCTGGGATGTTGTCAGTTTCCTTATGCGATGCTTTAGAATATACTGAGTTGTCCAATATCAGGATATCCCAGATCTAGATATCCCAGGTTTAGATATCCCAGGTCTAGATATCCCAGGTCTATATTTCCCAGGTCTATATTTCCCAGGCCTAGATACACCAGGTCTAGATTTACCAGGTCTAGATAAACCAGGTCTAGAGTTCCCAGGTCTAGATTTCCCAGGTCTAGATATACCAGGTCTAGATATACCAGGTCTAGATTTCCCAGGTCTAGATATACCAGGTCTAGATATACCAGGTCTAGATATCCCAGATCTAGATTTCCCCGGTCTATATTTCCCAGGTCTAGATTTCCCAGGTCTAGATTTACCAGGTCTAGATATACCAGGTCTATATTTCCCAGGTCTAGATTTACCAGGTCTAGATATACCAGGTCTAGATTACCCAGGTCTAGATATACCAGGTCGAGATATACCAGGTCTAGATATACCAGGTCTAGAGTTCCCAGGTCTAGATTTCCCAGGTCTAGATATACCAGGTCTAGATATACCAGGTCTAGATTTCCTAGGTCTAGATATACCAGGTCTAGATATACCAGGTCTAGATATCCCAGATCTAGATTTCCCCGGTCTATATTTCCCAGGTCTAGATTTCCCAGGTCTAGATTTACCAGGTCTAGATATCCCAGATCTAGATTTCCCAGGTCTAGATATACCAGGTCTAGATATCCCAGATCTATATTTCCCCGGTCTAGATTTCCCAGGTCTAGATTTCCCAAGTCTAGATTTCCCAGGTCTAGATTTCCCAGGTCTAGATTTCCCAGGTCTATATTTCCCAGGCCTAAATACACCAGGTCTAGATTTACCAGGTCTAGATATACCAGATCTAGATTTCCCAGGTCTATATTTACCAGGTCTAGATATACCAGGTCTAGATATACCAGGTCTAGATTTCCCAGGTCTAGATTTACCAGGTCTAGATATACCAGGTCTAGATATACCAGGTCTAGATTTCCCAGGTCTAGATTTACCAGGTCTAGATATACCAGGTCTAGATATACCAGGTCTAGAGTTCCCAGGTCTAGATTTCCCAGGTCTAGATATACCAAGTCTAGATATACCATGTCTAGATTTCCCAGGTCTAGATATCCCAGATCTAGATTTCCCAGATCTAGATTTCCCAGATCTAGATTTCCCAGATCTAGATTTCCCAGATCTAGATTTCCCAGATCTAGATTTCCCAGATCTAGATTTCCCAGATCTAGATTTCCCAGATCTAGATAACTTGAGTTTCACATTTACTGAAGTAAACATCTATAAAGAAATAAGGAAGCCTGAAGGAATCTGATCTGGAGCTTCACATTTTCTGAAGTAATTTAGCAAAACAGGAAATAGTGGATTATACTACAGTATGCACATGACCAAGACAGGAAATAGTGGAGTATACTACAGTATGCACATGACCAAGACAGGAAATAGTGGAGTATACTACAGTATGCACATGTCCAAGGGCGCTCCAAACGGAACATCAGTAGTTAACAGAAGCAGAACGTAACACATACAATATTACTGGAGTTGCAACACAGTTCATCAGTTACATGGTTAGCCTCTTCACAAATCACTCTATAAAACTTTGTCTCGATTATCCTGTATACAACAGCATGGCAGTTCCTCCACATTTCTTCTTTAGCTGCTTGTTAAAGTGTTTCCCCATAGTGTTATGAACATACCAGTGTACGGAGCAGAGCTGAGCCAGATCATACTAACTACAGATAGACCTGTTCTGTGAGTGAAACACTGCTCCTGCACAAAACATTATAACAGTAGAAGAATCTGGTGTTAGGTTCAGAGGAGGGGGGGGGGGCTGTGCTGTGATATCGGTGTCTGTAGGGCTGAAGGGTGAACACAGGGTGTGGCTGGAGTCTCTGTGTGGAGTGAGGGGATATTATCGTCTCTCTCTCTCCCCCTCTATCTATCTCCCTATCTATGTGACCTGAGTGGTATCAGAGTCAGCAGGCAAAAGTCAAAAGTCAGCAGCAGTCAGCAGCAGTCAGCAGCAGTTAGCAGCAGTTAGCAGCAGTTAGCAGCAGTTAGAAGCAGTCAGCAGCAGTCAGCAGCAGTTAGCAGCAGTCAGCAGCAGTTAGCAGCAGTCAGCAGCAGTCAGCAGCAGTTAGCAGCAGTTAGCAGCAGTTAGCAGCAGTCAGCAGTCACAGTCTGCAGTCAGCAGCAGTCAGCAGCAGTTAGCAGCAGTCAGCAGCAGTTAGCAGCAGTTAGCAGCAGTCAGAAGCAGTTAGCAGCAGTCAGCAGCAGTTAGCAGCAGTTAGCAGCAGTCAGCAGCAGTCAGCAGCAGTTAGCAGCAGTTAGCAGCAGTTAGCAGCAGTTAGCAGTCAGCAGCAGTTAGCAGTCAGCAGCAGTCAGCAGCAGTTAGCAGCAGTTAGCAGCAGTCAGCAGCAGTTAGCAGCAGTCAGCAGCAGTTAGCAGCAGTCAGCAGCAGTCAGCAGCAGTCAGCAGCAGTCAGCAGCAGTCAGCAGCAGTTAGCAGCGGTCAGCAGCAGTTAGCAGCAGTCAGCAGCAGTCAGCAGTCACAGTCTGCAGTCAGCAGCAGTCAGCAGCAGTTAGCAGCAGTCAGCAGCAGTCAGCAGCAGTCAGCAGCAGTCAGCAGCAGTTAGCAGCAGTCAGCAGCAGTCAGCAGCAGTTAGCAGCAGTCAGCATTCACAGTCTGCAGTCAGCAGCAGTCAGCAGCAGTTAGCAGCAGTCAGCAGTCACAGTCTGCAGTTAGCAGCAGTCAGCAGCAGTCAGCAGCAGTCAGCAGCAGTTAGCAGCAGTCAGCAGCAGTTAGCAGCAGTTAGCAGCAGTCAGCAGCAGTCAGCAGCAGTCAGCAGCAGTTAGCAGCAGTCAGCAGCAGTCAGCAGCAGTCAGCAGCAGTCAGCAGCAGTTAGCAGCAGTCAGCAGCATTTAGCTGCAGTCAGCAGCAGTTAGCAGCAGTCAGCAGCAGTCAGCAGCAGTTAGCAGCAGTCAGCAGTCACAGTCTGCAGTCAGCAGCAGTTAGCAGCAGTTAGCAGCAGTCAGCAGCAGTCAGCAGCAGTCAGCAGCAGTTAGCAGTCACAGTCTCCAGTCAGCAGCAGTTAGCAGCAGTCAGCAGTCACAGTATGCAGTCAGCAGCAGTCAGCAGCAGTTAGCAGCAGGCAGCAGTCAGCAGTCACAGTCTGCAGTCACAGTCTGCAGTCAGCAGCGGTCAGCAGCAGTTAGCAGCAGTCAGCAGTCACAGTCTGCAGTCAGCAGCAGTCAGCAGCAGTTAGCAGCAGTCAGCAGTCACAGTCTGCAGTCAGCAGCAGTCAGCAGCAGTCAGCAGCAGTCAGCAGTCACAGTCTGCAGTCAGCAGCAGTCAGCAGTTAGCAGCAGTCAGCAGTCACAGTCTGCAGTCAGCAGCAGTCAGCAGCAGTCAGCAGCAGTCAGCAGCAGTTAGCAGCAGTTAGCAGCAGTTAGCAGCAGTCAGCAGCAGTCAGCAGCAGTTAGAAGCAGTCAGCAGCAGTCAGCAGCAGTCAGCAGCAGTTAGCAGCAGTCAGCAGCAGTCAGCAGCAGTCAGCAGCAGTTAGCAGCAGTCAGCAGTCACAGTCTGCAGTCAGCAGCAGTCAGCAGCAGTTAGCAGCAGTCAGCAGTCACAGTCTGCAGTCAGCAGCAGTCAGCAGCAGTTAGCAGCAGTCAGCAGTCACAGTCTGCAGTCAGCAGCAGTCAGCAGCAGTTAGCAGCAGTCAGCAGTCACAGTCTGCAGTCAGCAGCAGTCAGCAGCAGTTAGCAGCAGTCAGCAGTCACAGTCTGCAGTCAGCAGCAGTCAGCAGCAGTTAGCAGCAGTCAGCAGTCACAGTCTGCAGTCAGCAGCAGTCAGCAGCAGTCAGCAGCAGTTAGCAGCAGTCAGCAGCAGTCAGCAGCAGTCAGCAGCAGTCAGCAGCAGTCAGCAGCAGTCAGCAGCAGTTAGAAGCAGTCAGCAGCAGTTAGAAGCAGTCAGCAGCAGTTAGCAGTCAGCAGCAGTCAGCAACAGTCAGCAGCAGTCAGCAGCAGTCAGCAACAGTCAGCAGCAGTCAGCAGCAGTTAGCAGCAGTCAGCAGCAGTTAGCAGCAGTCAGCAGCAGTTAGCAGCAGTTAGCAGCAGTCAGCAGCAGTCAGCAGCAGTCAGCAGCAGTTAGCAGCAGTCAGCAGCAGTTAGCAACAGTTAGCAGTCAGCAGCAGTTAGCAACAGTTAGCAGTCAGCAGCAGTTAGCAACAGTTAGCAGTCAGCAGCAGTTAGCAACAGTTAGCAGTCAGCAGCAATTAGCTACAGTCAGCAGCAGTTAGCAACAGTCAGAGTCAGATGAAACTGACCAGAAGTCCTCACAAGAATAGTAAAGGAACAAAAATGTGACCAACTGGGGACATTTTCTAGTCCCCACAAGGTCAAATGCTATTTCTAGGGGGTTTAGGGTTATAATTAGTGTTAGAATGATGTTAAGGGTTAGGGTTAGTTCTAGGGTTAGGTTAAGGTTAGGAGCTAGGGTTAGGAGCTAGGGTTAGTTCTAGGGTTAGGAGCTGATGTTAGGTGCTAGGGTTAGGAGCTAGGATTAGGTTAAGGTTAGGAGCTAGGGTTAGGAGCTAGGGTTAGTTCTAGGGTTAGGAGCTAGGGTTAGGAGCTAGGGTTAGTTCTAGGGTTAGGAGCTAGGGTTAGGAGCCAGGGTTAGTTCTAGGGTTAGGAGCTAGGGTTAGGAGCTAGGTTTAGTTCTAGGGTTAGGAGCTAGGGTTAGGAGCCAGGGTTAGTTCTAGGGTTAGGAGCTAGGGTTAGGAGCTAGGTTTAGTTCTAGGGTTGGGAGCTAGGGTTAGTTATAGGGTTAGGAGCTGGGGTTAGTTCTAGGGTTTGGAGCTAGGGTTAGTTCTAGGGTTAGGAGCTGGGGTTAGTTCTCGGGTTTGGAGCTAGGGTTAGTTCTAGGGTTAGGAGCTAGGGTTAGGAGCTAGGGTTAGGAGCTAGGGTTAGTTCTAGGGTTAGGAGCTAGGGTTAGGAGCTAGGGTTAGTTCTAGGGTTAGGAGCTAGGGTTAGGAGCTAGGGTTAGTTCTAGGGTTAGGAGCTAGGGTTAGTTATAGGGTTAGGAGCTGGGGTTAGTTCTAGGGTTAGTTATAGGGTTAGGAGCTAGGGTTAGGAGCTAGGGTTAGGAGCTAGGGTTAGTTATAGGGTTAGGAGCTGGGGTTAGTTCTAGGGTTAGTTCTAGGGTTAGTTCTAGGGTTAGGAGCTAGGGTTAGGAGCTAGGGTTAGGAGCTAGGGTTAGT
The DNA here is from genome assembly GCF_002021735.2 of Oncorhynchus kisutch. NCBI lineage: Eukaryota > Metazoa > Chordata > Actinopteri > Salmoniformes > Salmonidae > Oncorhynchus > Oncorhynchus kisutch. The sequence goes on along the minus strand of NC_034197.2, from coordinate 45,013,291 downwards.
TCTAGGGTTAGGAGCTAGGGTTAGGAGCTAGGGTTAGTTCTAGGGTTAGTTCTAGGGTTAGGAGCTAGGGTTAGGAGCTAGGGTTAGTTCTAGGGTTAGGAGCTAGGGTTAGGAGCTAGGGTTAGGAGCTAGGGTTAAATCAAATCACATCAAATCAAATTTTATTTGTCACATACACATGGTTAGCAGATGTTAATGCGAGTGTAGCGAAATGCTTGTGCTTCTAGTTCCGACAATGCAGTAATAACCAACGAGTAATCTAGATAACAATTCCAAAACTACTACCTTATAGACACAAGTGTAAGGGGATAAAGAATATGTACATACAGATATATGAATGAGTGATGGTACAGAGCGGCATAGGCAAGATGCAGTAGATGGTATCGAGTACAGTATATACATATGAGATGAGTATGTAAACAAAGTGGCATAGTTTAAAGTGGCTAGTGATACATGTATTACATAAAGATGCAGTAGATGATATAGAGTACAGTATATACGTATACATATGAGATAAATAATGTAGGGTATGTAAGCATTATATTAAGTAGCATTGTTTAAAGTGGCTAGTGATATATTTTACATCAATTCCCATCACTTCCCATTATTAGAGTGGCTGGAGTTGAGTCAGTGTGTTGGCAGCAGCCACTCAATGTTAGTGGTGGCTGTTTAACAGTCTGATGGCCTTGAGATAGAAGCTGTTTTTCAGTCTCTCGGTCCCAGCTTTGATGCACCTGTACTGACCTCGCCTTCTGGATGATAGCGGGGTGAACAGGCAGTGGCTCGGGTGGTTGTTGTCCTTGATGATCTTTATGGCCTTCCTGTGACATCGGGTGGTGTAGGTGTCCTGGAGGGCAGGTAGTTTGCCCCCGGTGATGCGTTGTGCAGACCTCACTACCCTCTGAAGAGTCTTACGTTTGTGGGCGGAGCAGTTGCCGTACCAGGCGATGATACAGCCCGACAGGATGCTCTCGATCTGTAGAAGTTTGTGAGTGCTTTTGGTGACAAGCCAAATTTCTTCAGCCTCCTGAGGTTGAAGAGGCGCTGCTGCGCCTTCTTCACGATGGTGTCTGTGTGGGTGGACCAATTCAGTTTGTCTGTGATGTGTACGCTGAGGAACTTAACACTTACTACCCTCTCAACTACTGTTCCATCGATGTGGATAGGAGGTGGGTGTTCCCTCTGCAGTTTCCTGAAGTCCACAATCATCTCCTTAGTTTTGTTGACTTTGAGTGTGAGGTTATTTTCCTGACACCACACTCTGAGGGTCCTCACCTCCTCCCTGTAGGCCGGCTCGTCATTGTTGGTAATCAAGCCTACCTCTGTTGTGTCGTCCGCAAACTTGATGATTGAGTTGGAGGCGTGCGTGGCCATGCAGTCGTGGGTTAACAGGGAGTACAGGAGAGGGCCCAGAACGCACCCTTGTGGGGCCCCAGTGTTGAGGATCAGTGGGGTGGAGATGTTGTTACCTACCCTCACCACCTGGGGGAGGCCCGTCAGGAAGTCCAGTACCCAGTTGCACAGGGCGGGGTCGAGACCCAGGGTCTCGAGCTTGATGACGAGTTTGGAGGGTACTATGGTGTTAAATGCTGAGCTGTAGTCGATGAACACATTCTCACATAGGTATTCCTCTTGTCCAGATGGGTTAGGGCAGTGTGCAGTGTGGTTGAGATTGCATCGTCTGTGGACCTATTTGGGCGGTGAGCAAATTGGAGTGGGTCTAGGGTGTCAGGTAGGGTGGAGGTGACATGGTCCTTGACTAGTCTCTCAAAGCACTTCATGATGACGGAAGTGAGTGCTACGGGGCGGTAGTCGTTTAGCTCAGTTACCTTAGCTTTCTTGGGAACAGGAACAATGGTGGCTAGGGTTAAGAGCTAGGGTTAGTTCTAGGGTTAGAAGCTAGGGTTAGTTCTAGGGTTATGAGCTAGAGTTAGGAGCTAGGGTTTGTTCTAGGGTTAGGAGCTAGGGTTCGTTCTCAGGTTAGGAGCTAGGGTTAGTTCTAGGGTTAGGAGCTAGGGTTAGGAGCAAGGGTTAATTCTAGGGTTAGGAGCTAGGGTTAGTTCTAGGGTTAGGGTTAGGGTTAGGGTTACATCTCGAATGTATGTAATGAAAGATTACCTGGGGTACCAATGTAAGAAATAACACGTAAAAAAACAAAAAAACTGCATAGTTTCCTAGGAACGCGATCCGAGGCGGCCATCGATGTCAGCGCCGGAAGTTCTAGGGTTAGTAGCTAGGGTTCGGAGCTAGGGTTAGTTCTAGGGTTAGGAGCTAGGGTAAGTTCTAGGGTTAGGAGCTAGGGTTAGGAGCTAGGCTTAGGAGCTAGGGTTAGGAGCTAGGGTTAGTTCTAGGGTTAGGAGCTAGGGTTAGGAGCTAGGGTTAGTTCTAGGGTTAGGAGCTAGGGTTAGGAGCTAGGGTTAGTTCTAGGGTTAGGAGCTAGGGTTAGTTCTAGGGTTATGAGCTAGAGTTAGGAGCTAGGGTTTGTTCTAGGGTTAGGAGCTAGGGTTCGTTCTTGGGTTAGGAGCTAGGGTTAGTTCTAGGGTTAGGAGCTAGGGTTAGGAGCAAGGGTTAGTTCTAGGGTTAGGAGCCAGGGTTAGTTCTAGGGTTAGTAGCTAAGGTTAGGAGCTAGGGTTAGTTCTAGGGTTAGTTCTAGGGTTAGGAGCTGGGGTTAGTTCTAGGGTTAGGAGCTAGGGTTAGGAGCTAGGGTTAGGACCTAGGGTTAGGTTAAGGTTAGGAGCTAGGGTTAGGAACCAGGGTTAGTTCTAGGGTTAGGAGCTAGGGTTAGTTCTAGGGTTAGGAGCTAGGGTTAGGAGCTAGGTTTAGGAGCTAGGGTTAGGTAAAGGTTAGGAGCTAGGGTTAGGAACCAGGGTTAGTTCTAGGGTTAGGAGCTAGGGTTAGTTCTAGGGTTAGGAGCTAGGGTTAGGAGCTAGGTTTAGGAGCTAGGGTTAGGTAAAGGTTAGGAGCTAGAGTTAGGAGCTAGGGTTAGGTTAAGGTTAGGAGCTAGGGTTAGGAGCTAGGGTTAGGAACTAGGGTTAGGAGCTAGGGTTAGGAGCTAGGGTTAGGTTAAGGATAGGAGCTAGGGTTAGGAGCTAGGGTTAGGAGCTAGGGTTAGATTAAGGTTAGGAGCTAGGGTTAGGAACTAGGGATAGGAGCTAGGTTTAGGAGCTAGGGTTAGGTTAAGGTTAGGAGCTAGGGTTAGAAGCTAGGGTTAGGAGCTAGGGTTAGGAGCTAGGTTTCAGAACTAAGGTTAGGAGCTAGGGTTAGGAACTAGGGTTAGGGTTAAGGTTATGGTTAGGGTTTTGGGTTAAGGTTAGGGTAATGGTCAGAGTATCGGTTAGGGTTAAGTTTAGAGGTTCAGGAAAATGGGACTGAATTGTGTGTCCCCACAATGTTAGCTGTACAAGACTGTGTGTGTGTGTGTGTGTGTGTGTGTGTGTGTGTGTGTGTGTTTAAGATGCTGTATTGACGTGTGTGTGTGTTTGATCAAGAGTCAAACAAAATCATGGTGGTGTATACATGGCCTTGGGCTGTGTGTGTGTTATGACTTCAGGTTTGTTTGTGTGTGTGTGTGTTTGTGTGTGTGTGCGTGTGTTTGTGTGTATGATGCTGTAAATACGTCTCTGTGTGTGTGTGTGTTTGTGATTGTGTGGTGTGTGTGTTTGTGTGTTTGTGTGTATGATGCTGTAAATACGTGTGTGTGTGTGTGTGTGTGTGTGTGTGTGTGTGTGTGTGTGTGTGTGTGTGTGTGTGTGTGTGTGTGTGTGTGTGTGTGTGTGTGTGTGTGTGTGTGTGTGTGTGTGTGTGTGTGTTTGTGTGTGTGTGTGTGTGTGTGTGTGATGCTGTATTGACGTGTGTGTTTGAAGGATGTGGGAAAGAGTTCTTGAGTCAAACCCACTCATATTTCCCTGAACATGCTGATATTTACAGAGCATTTCCAAAGAATTCAGACCCCTTCACCTTTTCCACGTTTCGTTACGTTACAGCCTTATTCTAAAATGGATTCAATAAAAAATGTCCAATTAAAGCCTAATGTTAGCTAGCTAACTAGCTAACTGGCTAACATTGAACATATTTGGTTAACCTTTTAACTAGCTATGCCAATCGGTTTGCATTGCTAGTACTCTATGGATTGGGTTATGTTTTATTGTTTAGCTAGCTAGCTACATGTATAAACAATAGATCCCAAGTTAAAGCTGACTGTTAGCTAGCTAGCTGACAACCCATCAAGTTAGCCAGGTGTGTCTGACGGTGATTACGGATAACTATTGTATAATAATGCAAACATATTTGTATCTGGAATTTGTCTTTCAGCATCAGTAGACCTGACTCTTCTCCACCAGTCATACAAGGAGAATGGTCTAATGCCTCCCATCAGAAAGAGAGCTGCTCCAAGCAAGAGGTCAACAAGAGGACTTGCAGCGAGTGGTGAACTTCATCAACAACCACGCAGAGGATAATGTAATAGTGTTACCAGGACGCCACCCAGGACACAAACACTTTGGTGGAAAGCTGCTGACATCTCGTAACAAAAGCAGCCGTGTGACGTCTCTACAAGGAATCGATGACAACACTTGGTATGTAAATCATAAACACATTTTCATTATTTAAGTGATCTCCAACATGATTGACACTACATTTATTGATCTCACATTATTTCTGTATTTTCTAGAGGCATGTGTAGTCAGGCTGTCTTCCTTCAGGAGTGTGTGGAGAAAATGGCTGCCTCACATCTCCAGCACTAAGCCCAGGACAGACCTGTGCTGGCAGCGCCAGAGGAACCACTATCAGGTCTTCAGATCTGCCAATCTGCCAGAAGCTGTTAAGTCAGCTAAGCTGAAGAACCAAGAGCAGCATCTCCTGCTGGTTCAGAGTGAGTGGTCTGTCTACCAGAAGCTGTGAAGTCAGCCAAGCTGAAGAACCAAGAGCAGCATCTCCTGCTTGTTCAGAGTGAGCGGTCTGTCTACCAGAAGCTGTGAAGTCAGCCAAGCTGAAGCACCAAGAGCAGCATCTCCTGCTGGTTCAGAGTGAGTGGTCTGTCTACCAGAAGCTGTGAAGTCAGCCAAACTGAAGAACCAAAAGCAGCATCTCCTGCTGGTTCAGAGTGAGTGGTCTGTCTACCAGAAGCTATGAAGTCAGCCAAGCTGAAGAACCAAGAGCAGCATCTCCTGCTGGTTCAGAGTGAGCGGTCTGTCTACCAGAAGCTGTGAAGTCAGCCAAGCTGAAGAACCAAGAGCAGCATCTCCTGCTGGTTCAGAGTGAGTGGTCTGTCTACCAGAAGATGGTTGCTGACTGCTAGCCACCTGTCAAGACCTGCAGTTGTCTCTGGGGCCCCTACTGAACCAGCAAGCAAAGACATCAGGATGAATTACAGCTTTGATTTTGATCAACAAGTAAACAACATTTCCTCCTTTATACTGAAGACAACAACCTCTCCCTCAATATGAGCAAGACAAAGGAGATGATCGTGGACTACAGGAAAAGACAGGCCGAACAGGCCCCCATTAACGTCCTACTTTATACTGAAGACAACAACCTCTCCCTCAATATGAGCAAGACAAAGGAGATGATCGTGGACTACAGGAAAAGACAGGCCGAACAGGCCCCCATTAATGTCCTACTTCATACTGATCAGTAGCAGGATGGTTCCGAAGAGGATGGATGACGTCTTACATGCTCCCAACCAACTGTGCTATTTTGTTAGTATTTTATGTTGTTTGTAACTTATTTTGTACATAATATTGCTAACTTCTGGACATCAGAAGTGCGATTACTCACCACAAACTGGAAGAAGCCTTTTCAACAACATTTCCTTCAGAAAGGCCAGAGTGACCCTATGTAGCCAGGTCCCATCTACTATCCTTCTGACCCTATGTAGCCAGGTCCCATCTACTATCCCTCTGACCCTCTGACCCAGGTCCATCTACTATCCTTCTGACCCTATGTAGCCAGGTCCATCTACTATCCTTCTGACCCTATGTAGCCAGGTCCCATCTACTATCCTTCTGACCCTATGTAGCCAGGTCCCATCTACTATCCTTCTGACACTATGTAGCCAGGTCCCATCTACCATCCCCCTGACCCTCTGACCCAGGTCCATCTACTATCCTTCTGACCCTATGTAGACAGGTTCCATCTACTATCCTTCTGACCCTATGTAGACAGCTCCCATCTACTATCCTTCTGACCCTATGTAGCCAGGTCCATCTACTATCCTCCTGACCCTATGTAGCCAGGTCCATCTACTATCCTTCTGACCCAGGTCCATCTACTATCCTTCTGACCCTATGTAGCCAGGTCCCATCTACTATCCTTCTGACCCTATGTAGACAGCTCCCATCTACTATCCTTCTGACCCTATGTAGCCAGGTCCATCTACTATCCTTCTGACCCTATGTAGCCAGGTCCATCTACTATCCTTCTGACCCTATGTAGCCAGGCCCCATCTACTTTTTAACTCCTCGCAACTGCGGTGGCAAAAACAAGAACAAGTTTATTTTCTGGTATTGTGGCTGGCGGACCATGCACAAGCTCCACCACAGTCTGGACCTTCACTTCCTCATCACAAGCCACACCAAGTTTGTCCCTGACTGGCACATCAATTTAGACGAGTTGGTCTGGGTAATGTAGTGTTTCTGGGTAATGTAGTGTTTCTGGGTAACGTAGTGTTTCATGGTAAGAGTCATCTAATAACTATAAAATATGTATATCTGGACACTTTCTGTCTACCTGAATTTGTCCTTATTGTAGGCTACTACTTTAAGTCTTAATCTTTACTACACAAATCACTGTTTATCACATGACCTCATATGTGAATCCTTAATGAGATGGGTGGAGCAGGCTTAAGAGGGTGTGAACAATGCTGAATGGGTGAAGACAAAGGACAGCTCTCCAGTAGGTACCAAAACATTCAAAGGCCATTTTCTCAAAAGTGAGGTTACAAGTTTATCAACTTTCAAAGCAGAATTACTTTCCTATTGTTCCTCAAATGCAGTGTATGATTTACCATTTTGTAGCTCCAATGTAAAAAACACAATTTCACATTTTGCCACATAAGCCTGATTTGAGCCGATCGGTCATATTTATTCAGACCGTTTACTCAATACTTTGTTGAAGCCCCTTTGGCAACGATGACAGCTTTGAGTCTTCTTGGGTATGACGCTACAAACTTGGCACACCTGTATTTAGGCAGTTTCTCGTATTCACCTCTGCAGATCCTCCCAAGCTCTGTCAGATTGGATGAGAGCTATTTTAAGGTTCCTCCAGAGATGTTTGATAGATTTCAAGTTCGGGCTCTGTCTGGGCCACTCAAGGACATTCAGACACTTTCCCCAAAGGCACTCCTGCATTGTCTTGGCTGTGTGCTTAGGGTTGTTGTCCTGTTGGAAGGTAAACCTTCGCCCCAGTCTGAGGTCCTGTGTGCTCTGGAACAGGTTTTCATCAAAGATCTCTCTGTACTTTGATCCGTTCATCTTTCCCTCGATCCTCACAAGTCTCCAAGTCCCTGCCGTTGAAAAGGATCCCACAGCATGATTCTGACACCATCATGCATCACTGTAGGGATGGTGCCAGGTTTCCTCCAGACATGACACTTGGCATTCAGGTCAAATAGTTCAATCTTGGTTTCATCAGACCAGAGAATATTGTCTTTTGCTGCCTTTTTGCAAATTCCAAGTGGGCTGTCATGTGCCTTTTACTGAGGAGTGGCTTCTGTCTGGCTACTCTACCATAAAGGCCTAATTGGTGGAGTGCTGCAGAGATGGTTGTCCTTCTGGAAGGTTCTCCCATCTCTACAGAGGAACTCTGTACATTTCTCAGAGTGACCATCGGGTTCTTGGACATCTCCCTGACAAAGGTTCTTCTCCCCCGATTGCTCAGTTTGGCCGGGCGGCCAGCTCTAGGAAGAGTCTTGGTGGTTCCAAACTTCCTCCATTTAAGAATGATGAAGGCCAATGTGTTCTTGGGGACCTTCAATGCTGCAGACATTTTTTGGTACCCTCTCCCAGATCTGTGCCCAGACCACAATCCTGTCTTGGAGCTCAGAGTACAATTCCCTCGACCTCATGGTTTGGTTTTTGCTCTGACATGCACTTTCCACTGTGGAACCTTATATAAACAGGTGTGTGCCTTTCCAAACCATGCTGGACTCCATTCAGTTGTAGAAACATCTCAAGAATGATCAATGGAAACAGGATGCATCTGAGCTCAATTTTGAGTCTCATAGCAAAGGGTCTGACTACTTATTTATTTGTAATACATTTTCACTTTGTAATTATAGGTTATTGTGTGTACATTGATGGGGAAAATATTTAACTTGATCTATTTTAGAATAAGGCTGCAACGTAACAAAATGTTGAAAAAGTCAAGAGGTCTGAAGTTCAGAATTAGCGAACTCACACCCATCAAATGGACCAAGTCACCAGGCACAGGGGCATGTGCATGTAAACCCTTAGATTTGTTTAACCTACGGTCGTGGCCAAAAGTTTGGAGATCGACACAAATATTAATATTTACAAAGTCTGCTGCCTCAGTTTGTATGATGGCAATTTGCATATACTCCAGAATGTTATGAAGATTGATCAGATGAATTGCAATTAATTGCAAAGTCCCTATTTGCCATGCAAATAAACTGAATCCCCAAAAACTTTTACACTGCATTTCAGCCCTGAAACCAAAGGACCAGCTGACATCATGTCAATGATTCTCTCGTTAACACAGGTGTGAGTGTTGACGAGGACAAGGCTGGAGATCACTCTGTCATGTTGATTGAGTTCGAATAACAGACTGGAAGCTTCAAAAGGAGGGTGGTGCTTGGAATAATTGTTCTTCCTCTGTCAATCATGTTTATCTGCAAGGAAACATGTGCCGTCATCATTGCTTTGCACAAAAAGGGCTTCACAGGCAAGGATATTGCTGCCAGTAAGATTGCATCTAAATCAACCATTTATCGGATCATCAAGAACTTCAAGGAGAGTGGTTCAATTGTTGTGAAGAAGGCTTCAGGGCGCCCAAGAAAGTCCTGCAAACGCCAGGACTGTCTCATAAAGTTGATTCAGCTGCGGGATTGGGGCACCACCAGTACAGAGCTTGCTCAGGAATGGCAGCAGGCAGGTGTGAGTGCATCTGCACGCACAGTGAGGCAAAGACTTTTGTAGGATGGCCTGGTGTCAAGAAGGGCAGCAAAGAAGCCACTTCTCTCCAGGAAAAACATCAGGGACAGACTGATATTCTGCAAAAGGTACAGGGAGATATACTGTCGGGAAATACCGTCGAGATATACTGTCGGGATATACTGTCGAGATATACCGTTGAGATACACTGTCGGATATACCATTGAGATATACTGTCGGGATATACTGTCGGGATATACCGTTGAGATACAGTATCTCAATGGCATATCCCAACAGTATATCCCGACAGTATATCATTTGGATGATCCAGAAGAACAAGTACAGGTCTGTGAGAGCCGGAATTCTTACTGGTTGGTTGGTGATCAAATACGTATGTCATGCAATAAAATGCAAATTAATTACTTAAAAATCATACAATGTGATTTTCTAGATTTTTGTTTTAGATTCCGTCTCTCACAGTTGAAGATTAGCCTTGATAATATCCCCAGCTACAATTAATGCAGCCTCAGGATATGTGGACTCAGCTCTCCTGGACTCTGCTCTCCTGGACTCTGCTCTCCTGGACTCAGCTCCACAGGACTCAGCTCTCCTGGACTCAGCTCTCCTGGACTCAGCTCCCATGGACTCAGCTCTCCTGGACTCAGCTCTCCTGGACTCAGCTCTCCTGGACTCTGCTCCCCTGGACTCAGCTCCCATGGACTCAGCTCTCCTGGACTCTGCTCCCCTGGACTCTGCTCCCCTGGACTCAGCTCTCCTGGACTCAGCTCTCCTGGACTCTGCTCCCCTGGACTCAGCTCTCCTGGACTCAGCTCTCCTGGACTCAGCTCTCCTGGACTCAGCTCTCCTGGACTCTGCTCCCCTGGACTCAGCTCTCCTGGACTCATCTCTCCTGGACTCAGCTCTCCTGGACTCAGCTCTCCTGGACTCAGCTCCCCTGGACTCAGCTCTCCTGGACTCAGCTCTCCTGGACTCAGCTCTCCTGGACTCAGCTCTCCTGGACTCTGCTCCCCTGGACTCAGCTCTCCTGGACTCAGCTCTCCTGGACTCTGTTCTAGTCCTAATCATTATTCTATCGAACCAGTAGCCAATAGCTAAATGCCAGTCACAGGAATAGCAATATATTTTTGTCACTTATAGTTTGGTCACGGGAACAGTGAAGACAGAGAGATGTGTTAATTAGAAATTAGGGCAATTCATATATTAAGCTATCACTCATAGACCTATGCTGCTAGAATTGTTAACATTTTACCACGTCTCTGGTGAAGCCATCTCTAGTGAGCACATCTCTGGTGAACCCATCTCTGGTGAAGCCATCTCTGGTGAGCACATCTCTGGTGAACCCATCTCTGGTGAAGCCATCTCTGGTGAGCACATCTCTGGTGAACCTAACTCTGGTGAAGCCATCTCTGGTGAGCAAAGAGATATGGTGTCAGCTGAGCTAACAGCGGCTACATTCTTAGAGTCATTGTAAAGCCTACCTTTGCTGAAAAAGACAAAGGATTAGCTAGATTTGAAAACTTCCAACATGTTATCGGATACATCAAACACAATACAGATTGAGTTGATTGAAAGAGTCAATGATATAAGGACAGATGAAAGGGCTTCATTTAAAAGTAAAGGTACACCTAAATGAAGTGGGCCTAAACCCTCAACCTCACATTCCATCCCCACAACTCCACCCAGCCAACATATCTCCACCCCCAACCTCCCACCCCCCCAACCTCCCACCCCCAACCCCACCCAGCCAACATATCTCCACCCCCAACCTCCCACCCCCCAACCTCCCACCCCCCAACCTCCCACCCCCCCAACCTCCCAACCCCACCCAGCCAACATATCTCCACCCCCAACCTCCCAGCCCCCCAACCTCCCACCCCCAACTCCACCCAGCCAACATATCTCCACCCCCAACCTCCCAGCCCCCCAACCTCCCACCCCCAACCCCACCCAGCCAACATGTCTCCACCCCCAACCTCCCACCCCCCCAACCTCCCACCCCCCCAACCTCCCACCCCCAACTCCACCCAGCCAACATGTCTCCACCCCCAACCTCACACCCCCAACCCCACCCAGCCAACATATCTCCACCCCCAACCTCCCACCCCCCCAACCTCCCACCCCCAACCCCACCCAGCCAACATATCTCCACCCCCAACCTCCCACCCCCCCAACCTCCCACCCCCAACCCCACCCAGCCAACATATCTCCACCCCCAACCTCCCAGCCCCCCAACCTCCCACCCCCAACTCCACCCAGCCAACATGTCTCCACCCCCAACCTCCCAGCCCCCCAACCTCCCACCCCCAACCCCACCCAGCCAACATGTCTCCACCCCCAACCTCCCACCCCCCCAACCTCCCACCCCCAACTCCACCCAGCCAACATGTCTCCACCCCCAACCTCCCACCCCCAACCCCACCCAGCCAACATATCTCCACCCCCAACCTCCCACCCCCCCAACCTCCCACCCCCAACCCCACCCAGCCAACATATCTCCACCCCCAACCTCCCACCCCCCCAACCTCCCACCCCCAACCCCACCCAGCCAACATATCTCCTCCCCCAACCTCCCAGCCCCCCAACTCCACCCAGCCAACATGTCTCCTCCCCCAACCTCCCATCCCTCCAACCCCACCCAGCCAACATGTCTCCTCCACCAACCTCCCAGCCCCCCAACCCCACCCAGCAAAAACACACAACAACTCCCTAGTCTAAACAGAAAACACACAACAACCCCCTGGTCTAAACAGAAAACATACAACAACCCCCTGGTCTGACCAGAAAACACACAACAACCCTCTGGTCTAAACAGAAAACACACAACAACTCTCTGGTTTTAACAGAAAACACACAACAACCCTCTGGTCTGAACAGAAAACACACAACAACCCTCTGGTCTGAACAGAAAACACACAACAACTCCCTGGTCTGAACAGAAAACACACAACAACCCTCTGGTCTAAACAGAAAACACACAACAACTCCCTGGTCTGAACAGAAAACACACAACAACCCTCTGGTCTGAAAAGAAAACACACAACAACTCCCTGGTCTGAACAGAAAACACACAACAACTCCCTGGTCTGAACAGAAAACACACAACAACCCCCTGGTCTGAACAGAAAACACACAACAACCCTCTGGTCTGAACAGAAAACACACAACAACCTCCTGGTCTGAACAGAAAACACACAACAACCCTCTGGTCTGAACAGAAAACACACAACAACCCTCTGGTCTGAACAGAAAACACACAACAACTCCCTGGTCTGAACAGTGGCATCATCCAGAAACAGATAATGGGTCTGTCCAAAATGGCACCCTTTTTCCTATAGGTCCCTTTCAAAAGTAGTGCACTATATAGGGAATAGGGTGTCATTTGGAAAGCGACCAATGCCTGGCTGACAACAGACCAGTTCCACAGAACCATTTGCTTACATGGAAATTTTTACTGCCACCAGATTGTAAACAGGAGTGCTGCAAAGTGCACTTAACTTATATTAACCACTTCTTTACCCTAACATGTGTTTCCACATCCACTTCTTTCTCCTGTCTACCCATCGTGTGTGTGTGCTTGTGTGTGTGTGCATGTGTGTGTGTGTACCTGTGTGTGTGTACCTGTGTGTGTGTGTGTGTGCTTGTGTGTACCTGTGTGTGTGTACCTGTGTGTGTGTGTGCTTGTGTGTGTGTGCGTGTGTGTGTGTACCTGTTTGTGTGTACCTGTGTGTGTGTACCTGTGTGTGTGTACCTGTGTGTGTACCTGTGTGTGTGTGTGTGTGTGTGTGTGTGTGTGTGTGTGTGTGTGTGTGTGTATGTGTGTGTACCTGTGTGTGTGTGTGTGTACCTGTGTGTGTGTACCTGTGTATGTGTACCTGTGTGTGTGTGTGTGTGTGTGTGTGTGTGTGTGTGTGTGTATGTGTGTGTGTGTGTGTGTGTGTGTGTGTGTGTGTGTGTGTGTGTGTGTGTGTGTGTGTGTGTGTGTGTGTGTACGTAACTGGTGGCAGTGAAGTCAAATGCAGGAGAGCAGAACTTGGTAAATAGCCAGAGCCGTTTAATAAACATAACTACATGGAAAAAACAACAAACACATGGGCACAAACCGCGTCTAGCACCAGTCACACAAAGCACACGTACTTACAATAAACAATTCCCGACAAGGACATGGGGGTAACAGAGGGAAAATAGACAACATGTAATTAGGGAATTGAAACCAGGTGAGTGTGAAAACAAGACTAAACAAATGGAACATGAAAAATGGATCAGGCATGGCTAGAAGACCGGTCGAACACTGCCCGAACAAGGAGAGGAACCGACTTCGGCAGAAGTCGTGACAGTGTGTGTGTGTTTTGCACTGTAGCACTCCCAATAACAGAGGGTTAACTCCCAGTAACAGAAGGTTAACTCCCAGTAACAGAAGGTTAACTCCCAGTAACAGAGGGTTAACTCCCAGTAACAGAAGGTTAACTCCCAGTAACAGAAGGTTAACTCCCAGTAACAGAAGGTTAACTCCCAGTAACAGAAGGTTAACTCCCAGTAACAGAAGGTTAACTCCAGTAACAGAAGGTTAACTCCCAGTAACAGAAGGTTAACTCCCAGTAACAGAAGGTTAACTCCCAGTAACAGAAGGTTAACTCCCAGTAACAGAGGGTTAACTCCCAGTAACAGAAGGTTAACTCCCAGTAACAGAAGGTTAACTCCCAGTAACAGAGGGTTAACTCCCAGTAACAGAGGGTTAACTCCCAGTAACAGAGGGTTAACTCCCAGTAACAGAAGGTTAACTCCCAGTAACAGAGGGTTAACTCCCAGTAACAGAGGGTTAACTCCCAGTAACAGAGGGTTAACTCTCAGTAACAGAGGGTTAACTCCCAGTAACAGAGGGTTAACTCCCAGTAACAGAAGGTTAACTCCCAGTAACAGAAGGTTAACTCCCAGTAACAGAAGGTTAACTCCCAGTAACAGAAGGTTAACTCCCAGTAACAGAAGGTTAACTCCCAGTAACAGAGGTTAACTCCCAGTAACAGAGGGTTAACTCCCAGTAACAGAAGGTTAACTCCCAGTAACAGAAGGTTAACTCCCAGTAACAGAGGGTTAACTCCCAGTAACAGAGGGTTAACTCCCAGTAACAGAGGGTTAACTCCCAGTAACAGAAGGTTAACTCCCAGTAACAGAGGGTTAACTCCCAGTAACAGAGGGTTAACTCCCAGTAACAGAGGGTTAACTCTCAGTAACAGAGGGTTAACTCCCAGTAACAGAGGGTTAACTCTCAGTAACAGAGCCCTTAAACAACAATGCAGTTAAAGAGTTAGGAAAGTATTTACTGAAGTGAATTATTTAAAAAAAATCTAAGTAACAGGAAGAGGGTCAATATACAGTTGAAGTCGCAAGTTTACATACACTTAGTTTGGAGTCATTAAAACTCATTTTTTCAACCACTCCCCACATTTCTTGTTAAAACAACCTATAGTTTTGGCAAGTCGGTTAGGACATCTACTTTGTGCATGACACAAGTAATTTCTCCAAAAATTGTTTACAGGTTATTTCACTTATAATTAACTGTATCACAATTCCAGTGGGTCAGAAGTTTACATACACTGAGTTGACTGTGCCTTTAAACAGCTTGGAAAATTCCTGAAAATGATGTCATGGCTTTAGAAGCTTCTGATATGCTAATTGACATCATTTGAGTCAATTGGAGGTGTACGTGTGGATGTATTTCAAGACCTACCTTCAAACTCAGTGCCTCTTTTCTTGACAACATGGGAAAATCAAAAGAAATCAGTTAAGACCTCAGATTTTTTTTTTGTAGAACTCCACAAGTCTGATTCACCCTTGGGAGCAATTTCCAAACGCCTGAAGGTACCATGTTCATCTCTACAAACAATAGTACGCAAGTATAAACACCATGGGACCAAGCAGCCGCCATACCGCTCAGGAAGGAGACTCGTTCTGTCTCCTAGAGATGAACGTACTATGTGCAAAAAGTGCAAATCAATCCCAGAACAACAGCAAAGGACCATGTGAAGATGCTGGAGGAAACAGGTACAAAAGTATCTACAGTATATGCAGTACTCAGCAAACTGGATGCAGTCTATCACAGTGCCATCCGTTTTGTTACCAAAACCCCTTATACCACCCACCACTGCGACCTGTATGCTCTAGTCGGCTGACCTTCGCTACATATTCGTCACCAGACCCACTGGCTCCAGGTCATCTACAAGTCCATGCTAGTTAAAGCTCCGCCTTATCTCAGTTCACTGGTCACGATAACAACACCCACCAGTTGCACACGCTCCAGCAGGTGTATCTCACTGATCATCCCAAAAGTTAACACCCACTTTGGCCGCCTTTCCTTCCAGTTCTCTGCTGCCAATGACTGGAACGAATTGCAGAAATCGCTGAAGTTGTGGACTTATATTTTTCTCACTAACTTTAAACATCAGCTATCTGAGCAGCTAACCGATAGCTGCAGCTGTACATAGTCCATCTGTAAATAGCCCACCCAATCTACCTACCTCATCCCCATATTGTTTTTATTTACTTATTTACTACCGGTGTGCTCTTTTGCACACCAGCATTTCCACTTGCACATCATCATCTGCTCATCTATCACTCCAGTGTTCATTTGTTAAATTGTAATTACTCTGCTCCTATGGCCTATTTATTGCCTACCTCCCTACTCCATTTGCACACACTGTATATAGAAATTATTTTTCTTCTATTGTGTTATTGACGGTTGTTTATTCCATGTGTAACTCTGGGTTGTTGATTGTGTCGCACTGCTCTGCTTTATCTTGGCCAGGTCGCAGTTGTAAATGAGAACTTGTTCTCAACTAGCTTACCTGGTTAAATAAAGGTTATTTTTAAATTTGTTATTAATCCACAGTTAAACGAGTCCTATATCAACATAACCTGAAAAGCCGCTCAGCAAGGAAGAAGCCACTGCTCCAAAACCGCCATTAGAAAGCCTGACTACACTATAAAACTGCAAATGGGGACAAAGATTGTACTTTTTGGCGAAATGTCCTCTGGTCTGATGAAACAAAAAGAGATCTGTTTGACCATAATGACCATCGTTATGTTTGGAGGAAAAATGGGGAGCCTGCAACCCGAAGAACACCGTGAAGCATGGGGGTGGCAGCATCATGCTGTGGGGGTGCTGCAGGAGGGACTGGTGCACTTCACAAAATGGATGCCATCTGAGGATGGAAAATTATGTGGATAAATTGAAGCAACATCTCAAGACATCAGTCTGGAAATTAAAGCTTGGTCACAAATGGGTCTTCCAAATGAACAATGACCCCAAGCATACTTCCAAAGTTGTGGCAAAATGGCTTAAGGACAACAAAGTCAAGGTATTGGAGTGGCCATCACAAAGCCCTGACCTCAATCCTATAGAAAATGTGTGGACAGAACTGAAAAAGTGTGTGTGAGCAAGGAGGCCTACCAACCTGACTCAGTTACACCAGCTCTGTCAGGAGGAAGGAGGCCTACCAACCTGACTCAGTTACACCAGCTCTGTCAGGAGGAAGGAGGCCTACCAACCTGACTCAGTTACACCAGCTCTGTCAGGAGGAAGGAGGCCTACCAACCTGACTCAGTTACACCAGCTCTGTCAGGAAGAAGGAGGCCTACCAACCTGACTCAGTTACACCAGCTCTGTCAGGAGGAAGGAGGCCTACCAACCTGACTCAGTTACACCAGCTCTGTCAGGAGGAAGGAGGCCTACCAACCTGACTCAGTTACACCAGATCTGTCAGGAGGAAGGAGGCCTACCAACCTGACTCAGTTACACCAGCTCTGTCAGGAGGAAGGAGGCCTACCAACCTGACTCAGTTACACCAGACACACCATCAGCTCTGTCAGGAGGAATGGGCCAAAATTCACCAAACTTGTGGAAAGCTACCCAAAACAATTGACCCAAGTTAACAGTTTAATGGCAATGCCATCAATACTAATTGAGTGTATGTAAACTTCTGAGCTACTGGGAATGTGATGAAAGAAATAAAAGCTGAAATAAATCATTCTCTCCTAGTTTTCTGACCTTTCACATTCGTAAAATAAAGTGGTGATCCTAACTGACCTAAAACAGGGAATATTTACTAGGATTAAATGTCAGGAATGGTGAAAAACTGAGTTTAAATGTATTTGGCCAAGGTGTATGTAAACTTCTGACTTCAACTGTAAATTCACTGGTTTGATTAATTGTTAATTAATTGTTCAGCATTCTTATGGCTTAGGGGTAGAAGTTGTTAAGTAGCCTTTTGGTCCTAGACTTGGCGATCCGGTACCATTTGCTGTGCGTAAGCAGAGGGAACAGTCTATGACTTGGATGACTGGAGTCTTTGACACATTTTTGGGCCTTCCTCTGACACCGAGGTCCTGGATGGCAGGAAGCTTGGCCCCAGTGATGTACTGGGTCGTACGCACTACCCTCTGTGGTGCCTTATGATCAGATGCCGAGTTGTTGCCATACCAGGCAGTGATGCAACCAGTGAGGATGCTCTCAATTGTGCAACTGTAAAACTTTTAGAGGTTCTGTGGGAAAGGTGTTGTCGTGTCCTCTTCACGACTGCCTTGGTGTGTTTGGACTATGATAGTTCATTGGTGATGTGGACACCAAGGAACTTGAAACTCTCGACCCGCTCCACTTCAGCACCGTCGATGTTAATGGGGGCCTGTTCTGCCCCCCTTTCCTAAAGTCCACAATCAGCTCCTTTGTCTTTGTATTGCTCATATTGCTCACATTGAGGGGGAGTTTGTTGACGTGACTGGGGTTGCTACCCAAGCAAGCTGGTCGGTTGTTCGTTCTATTATTTTGGTTGCTAGATACACGTCCCAGTTGTTCAGTCTTTTTGTTCTGTAACTATGGACGTGACCCAGTCGTTCATTCTAAGTGTTCCATTGCCATACTGGCTGGTCAACATTCTTATCCCTTGCTTGCTAGTTAGCCAACTATGGCTAACTTACAGTCACGTCAAAATAACAGGCAGGCAGAATAACAGCGAACTAGCTGCATTTGCGTTTGTTTAAGCTGTTTTCTTGTGACATTTATTTGAATACATATATAACAATGAGCTAACAAGGCATGATTTCGGCTGGCATAGAAAATGTGCTCTCTCGTCAGGACACTGTTGTTCAGAGGAGCTAGCCAACAACACAGTAACACAATCACTTCAAATTGAAGCTGGAAAAACTGCAAACTAGCTGCACTTTGTTTCGTTTTACCTGTTTTCTATTGATAGAAACCGCCAAGAATGCGGTTTTAACCAATCAGCATCCAGGATTAGACCCACCCGTTGTGTTACTCCCAGTAACTGAGGGTTCCTGTTCCTTCAGTGTGTTGTGGGACATGTATGAGCTCTGATAGACAGTAGCCCTGTTTATACCTGGTGCTAACATACGTCTTGTGTCCTGATCATGTCCGACATTCTGATTTTACCCACATTTTTCAGACAGGTGATATGACTAAAAGACCAGTTGTGATCTGATTTTGATCAGATCTTCTAAGTGTATATAGACAAGATCAGGAGGAGGCATGTTAGCAGACTGATGTGCTTTAGCGCAATGGGGAAAACTAGGTATGTACAATTTGTCTGCTACAACTGTGTGTGTCTGCAAGCTTACAGCATCTGTCTACTTCTGCACCATCTGGTAAAGACATCCTCACAACGGTGGCAGCTAACTTTACATGAAGAACGACAGACAGAGAGGAGACAGAGAGCGGAAAGGGGAGATTAATGTATAGATGGGGGGGGGGGGCTTCTTCCCTTAGACTCTTCGTTTATACATTTAAGAGAATGTAACATAAAAAAATGTATGTTTAACTAACCATGCTAAGTAGCCAGCTAGCTAACTGCCTTCTGTATGCTAGTCAACAAGGCATTTAGGATGAAATGGTCTTTCTGTTAGAAATGTTTTGGATGTTTTTTGTTTTAAACGAGGGCTCATAATGAGTGATGTTATTACATCCATAGGATTCACTTGATCCCTTCATACTGCAGCTCTCTTCCCAACTTACTGCAGCTCTCTGCCCCACTTACTGCAGCTCTCTGCCCCACTTACTGCAGCTCTCTGCCCCACTTACTGCAGCTCTCTGCCCCACTTACTGCAGCTCTCTGCCTCACTTACTGCAGCTCTCTGTCTCACTTACTGCAGCTCTCTGTCTTACTTACTGCAGCTCTCTGCCCCACTTACTGCAGCTCTCTGCCCCACTTACTGCAGCTCTCTGCCCCACTTACTGCAGCTCTCTGCCCCACTTACTGCAGCTCTCTGCCCACTTACTGCAGCTCACACTTACTGCAGCTCTCTGCCCCACTTACTGCAGCTCACTGCCCTACTTACTGCAGCTCTCTGTCTTACTTACTGCAGCTCTCTGCCCCACTTACTGCAGCTCTCTGCCCACTTACTGCAGCTCACACTTACTGCAGCTCTCTGCCCCACTTACTGCACCTCTCTGCCCCACTTACTGCAGCTCACACTTACTGCAGCTCTCTGCCCACTTACTGCAGCTCTCTGCCACACTTACTGCAGCTCTCTGTCCCACTTACTGCAGCTCTCTGCCCCACTTACTGCAGCTCTCTGCCCCACTTACTGCAGCTCTCTGCCCCACTTACTGCAGCTCTCTGCCCCACTTACTGCAGCTCTCTGCCCCACTTACTGCAGCTCTCTGCCACACTTACTGCAGCTCACACTTACTGCAACTCTCTGCGTCACTTACTGCAGCTCTCTGCCCCACTTACTGCAGCTCTCTGCCCCACTTACTGCAGCTCACACTTACTGCAGCTCTCTGCCCACTTACTGCAGCTCTCTGCCACACTTACTGCAGCTCTCTGTCCCACTTACTGCAGCTCTCTGCCCTACTTACTGCAGCTCTCTGCCCCACTTACTGCAGCTCTCTGCACACTTACTGCAGCTCTCTGCCACACTTACTGCAGCTCTCTGTCCCACTTACTGCAGCTCTCTGCCCACTTACTGCAGCTCTCTGCCCTACTTACTGCAGCTCTCTGCCCCACTTACTGCAGCTCTCTGCCCCACCTACTGCAGCTCTCTGCCCCAGTTACTACAGCTCCCTGCCCTACTTACTGCAGCTCTCTGCCCACTTACTGCAGCTCTCTACCATACTTACTGCAGCTCTCTGCCCCACTTACTCTGGCCAACTGTCAGTTAAGAACTTTTTAAAAGTTCTCTCTCAATGTGCACCAGTCTGGTTTTAGACCGGGACACAGCACCGTTACATTAGACCTAGACACAGCACCGTTACATTAGACCGGAACACAGCACCGTTACATTAGACCGGGACACAACACCGTTACATTAGACCTAGACACAGCACCGTTACATTAGACCTAGACACAGCACCATTACATTAGACCGGAACACAGCACCGTTACATTAGACCTAGACACAGCACCGTTACATTAGACCGGGAAACAGCACCGTTACATTAGACCGGAACACAGCACCATTACATTAGACCGGAACACAACACCGTTACATTAGACCGGGACACAACACCGTTACATTAGACCGGGACACAGCACCGTTACATTAGACCTAGACACAGCACCGTTACATTAGACCAGGACACAGCACCGTTACATTAGACCGGGACACAACACCGTTTCATTAGACCGGGACACAGCACCGTTAGATTAGACCGGGACACAACATCGTTTCATTAGACCGGGACACAACACTGTTACATTAGACCGGGACACAGCACCGTTACATTAGACCGGGACACAGCACCGTTACATTAGACCGGGACACAGCACCGTTACATTAGACTGGAACACAGCACCGGTTCATTAGACCGGGACCCAGCACCGTTACATTAGACCGGGACACAACACCGTTTCATTAGACCTAGACACAACACAGTTTTATTAGACCCAAACACAGCACTGTTACATTAGATCGGGACACAACACCGTTACATTAGACCGGGACACAACACCGTTACATTAGACCGGAACACAGCACCGTTTCATTAGACAGGGACACAGCACCGTTTCATTAGACCGGGACACAGCACCGTTACATTAGACCTAGACACAGCATCGTTACATTAGACCGGAACACAGCACCGTTTCATTAGACCGGGACACAGCACCGTTTCATTAGACCCAAACACAGCACTGTTACATTAGACCGGGACACAGCACCATTACATTAGACCGGGACACAACATCATTACATTAGACCGGGACACAGCACCGTTTCATTAGACCGGGACACAGCACCGTTTCATTAGACCGGGACACAGCACCGTTACATTAGACCTAGACACAGCACCGTTACATTAGACCGGAACACAGCACCGTTTCATTAGACCGGGACACAGCACCGTTTCATTAGACCCAAACACAGCACTGTTACATTAGACCGGGACACAGCACCATTACATTAGACCGGAACACAGCACCGTTTCATTAGACCGGGACACAGCACCGTTTCATTAGACCCAAACACAGCACTGTTACATTAGACCGGGACACAGCACCATTACATTAGACCGGGACACAACATCGTTACATTAGACCCAAACACAGCACTGTTACATTAGACCGGGACACAGCACCGGTTCATTAGATCGGGACACAACATCGTTACATTAGACCGGGACACAGCACCGTTACATTAGATCGGGACACAACACCGTTACATTAGACCGGGACACAGCACCGTTTCATTAGACCGGGACACAGCACCGTTTCATTAGACCGGGACACAGCACTGTTACATTAGACCTAGACACAGCACCGTTACATTAGACCGGAACACAGCACCGTTTCATTAGACCGGGACACAGCACCGTTTCATTAGACCCAAACACAGCACTGTTACATTAGACCGGGACACAGCACCATTACATTAGACCGGGACACAGCACCGTTTCGTTAGACCGGGTCACAGCACCATTACATTAGACCGGGACACAGCACCGTTTCATTAGACCGGGACACAGCACCGTTACATTAGACCTAGACACAGCACCGTTTCATTAGACCCAAACACAGCACTGTTACATTAGACCGGGACACAGCACCATTACATTAGACCAGGACACAGCACCGTTTCATTAGACCGGGACACAGCACCGTTACTTTAGACCGGGACACAGCACCATTTCATTAGACCGGGTCACAGCCCCATTACATTAGACCGGGACACAGCACCGTTTCATTAGACCGGGACACAGCACCATTACATTAGACCGGGACACAGCACCGTTACATTAGACCAGGACACAGCACCGTTACATTAGACCGGGACACAGCACCGGTTCATTAGACCGGGACACAGCACCGGTTCATTAGACCGGGACACAGCACCGTTACATTAGACCGGGACACAACACTGTTTCATTAGACCTAGACACAGCACCGTTATATTAGACCGGGACACAGCACCGTTACATTAGACCGGGACACAACACCGTTACATTAGACCGGGACACAACACAGTTTCATTAGACCCAAACACAGCACCGTTACATTAGACCGGGACACAGCACCGTTACATTAGACCGGGACACAACACCGTTACATTAGACCGGGACACAGCACCGTTACATTAGATCGGGACACAACACCGTTACATTAGACCGGGACACAACACCGTTACATTAGACCGGGACACAGCACCGTTTCATTAGACCGGGACACAGCACCGTTTCATTAGACCGGGACACAGCACTGTTACATTAGACCTAGACACAGCACCGTTACATTAGACCGGAACACAGCACCGTTTCATTAGACCGGGACACAGCACCGTTTCATTAGACCCAAACACAGCACTGTTACATTAGACCGGGACACAGCACCATTACATTAGACCGGAACACAGCACCGTTTCATTAGACCGGGTCACAGCACCATTACATTAGACCGGGACACAGCACCGTTTCATTAGACCGGGACACAGCACCGTTACATTAGACCTAGACACAGCACCGTTTCATTAGACCCAAACACAGCACTGTTACATTAGACCGGGACACAGCACCATTACATTAGACCAGGACACAGCACCGTTTCATTAGACCGTGACACAGCACCGTTACTTTAGACCGGGACACAGCACCGTTTCATTAGACCGGGTCACAGCCCCATTACATTAGACCGGGACACAGCACCGTTTCATTAGACCGGGACACAGCACCATTACATTAGACCGGGACACAGCACCGTTACATTAGACCAGGACACAGCACCGTTACATTAGACCGGGACACAGCACCGGTTCATTAGACCGGGACACAGCACCGGTTCATTAGACCGGGACACAGCACCGTTACATTAGACCGGGACACAACACTGTTTCATTAGACCTAGACACAGCACCGTTATATTAGACCGGGACACAGCACCGTTACATTAGACCGGGACACAACACCGTTACATTAGACCGGGACACAACACAGTTTCATTAGACCCAAACACAGCACCGTTACATTAGACCGGGACACAGCACCGTTACATTAGACTGGGACACAACACCATTTCATTAGACCGGGTCACAGCCCCATTACATTAGACCGGGACACAACACAGTTTCATTAGACCCAAACACAGCACCGTTACATTAGACCGGGACACAGCACCGTTACGTTAGACCGGGACACAGCACCGTTTCATTAGACCGGGTCACAGCCCCATTACATTAGACCGGGACACAGCACTGTTACATTAGACCGGGACACAACACTGTTACATTACACCGGGACACAACACCGTTACATTAGACCGGGACACAGCACTGTTACATTAGACCGGGACACAGCACCGTTTCATCAGACCGGGACACAGCACCGTTATATTAGACCCAAACACAGAACTGTTACATTAGACCTAGACACAGCACCGTTTCATTAGAACGGGTCACAGCACCGTTTCATTAGACCGGGACACAGCACCGTTACATTAGACCTAGACACAGCACCGTTTCATTAGACCGGGACACAACACCGTTACATTAGACCGGGACACAGCACCGTTACATTAGACCGGGAAACAGCACCGTTACATTAGACCAGGACACAGCACCGGTTCATTAGATCGGGACACAGCACCGGTTCATTAGACCGGGACACAGCACCGGTTCATTAGACCGGGACACAGCACCGTTACATTAGACCGGGACACAGCACCGTTACATTAGACCGGGACACAGCACCGGTTCATTAGATCGGGACACAGCACCGGTTCATTAGACCGGGACACAGCACCGGTTCATTAGACCGGGACACAGCACCGTTACATTAGACCGGGACACAGCACCGTTACATTAGACCGGGACACAACACCGTTACATTAGACCGGGACACAGCACCGTTACATTAGATCGGGACACAACACCGTTACATTAGACCGGGACACAACACCGTTACATTAGACCGGGACACAGCACCGTTTCATTAGACCGGGACACAGCACCGTTTCATTAGACCGGGACACAGCACTGTTACATTAGACCTAGACACAGCACCGTTACATTAGACCGGAACACAGCACCGTTTCATTAGACCGGGACACAGCACCGTTTCATTAGACCCAAACACAGCACCGTTACATTAGACCGGGACACAGCACCGTTACATTAGACCGGGACACAACACCGTTTCATTAGACCGGGTCACAGCCCCATTACATTAGACCGGGACACAACACAGTTTCATTAGACCCAAACACAGCACCGTTACATTAGACCGGGACACAGCACCGTTACATTAGACCGGGACACAGCACCGTTTCATTAGACCGGGTCACAGCCCCATTACATTAGACCGGGACACAGCACTGTTACATTAGACCGGGACACAACACTGTTACATTACACCGGGACACAACACCGTTACATTAGACCGGGACACAGCACTGTTACATTAGACCGGGACACAGCACCGTTTCATCAGACCGGGACACAGCACCGTTATATTAGACCCAAACACAGAACTGTTACATTAGACCTAGACACAGCACCGTTTCATTAGAACGGGTCACAGCACCGTTTCATTAGACCGGGACACAGCACCGTTACATTAGACCTAGACACAGCACCGTTTCATTAGACCGGGACACAACACCGTTACATTAGACCGGGACACAGCACCGTTACATTAGACCGGGAAACAGCACCGTTACATTAGACCAGGACACAGCACCGGTTCATTAGATCGGGACACAGCACCGGTTCATTAGACCGGGACACAGCACCGGTTCATTAGACCGGGACACAGCACCGTTACATTAGACCGGGACACAGCACCGTTACATTAGACCAGGACACAGCACCGGTTCATTAGATCGGGACACAGCACCGGTTCATTAGACCGGGACACAGCACCGGTTCATTAGACCGGGACACAGCACCGTTACATTAGACCGGGACACAGCACCGTTACATTAGACCGGGACACAACACCGTTACATTAGACCGGGACACAGCACCGTTACATTAGATCGGGACACAACACCGTTACATTAGACCGGGTCACAACACCGTTACATTAGACAGGGACACAGCACCGTTTCATTAGACCGGGACACAGCACCGTTTCATTAGACCGGGACACAGCACTGTTACATTAGACCTAGACACAGCACCGTTACATTAGACCGGAACACAGCACCGTTTCATTAGACCGGGACACAGCACCGTTTCATTAGACCCAAACACAGCACTGTTACATTAGACCGGGACACAGCACCATTACATTAGACCGGAACACAGCACCGTTTCATTAGACCGGGTCACAGCACCATTACATTAGACCGGGACACAGCACCGTTTCATTAGACCGGGACACAGCACCGTTACATTAGACCTAGACACAGCACCGTTTCATTAGACCCAAACACAGCACTGTTACATTAGACCGGGACACAGCACCATTACATTAGACCAGGACACAGCACCGTTTCATTAGACCGGGACACAGCACCGTTACTTTAGACCGGGACACAGCACCGTTTCATTAGACCGGGTCACAGCCCCATTACATTAGACCGGGACACAGCACCGTTTCATTAGACCGGGACACAGCACCATTACATTAGACCGGGACACAGCACCGTTACATTAGACCAGGACACAGCACCGTTACATTAGACCGGGACACAGCACCGGTTCATTAGACCGGGACACAGCACCGGTTCATTAGACCGGGACACAGCACCGTTACATTAGACCGGGACACAACACTGTTTCATTAGACCTAGACACAGCACCGTTATATTAGACCGGGACACAGCACCGTTACATTAGACCGGGACACAACACCGTTACATTAGACCGGGACACAACACAGTTTCATTAGACCCGAACACAGCACCGTTACATTAGACCGGGACACAGCACCGTTACATTAGACCGGGACACAACACCGTTTCATTAGACCGGGTCACAGCCCCATTACATTAGACCGGGACACAACACAGTTTCATTAGACCCAAACACAGCACCGTTACATTAGACCGGGACACAGCACCGTTACATTAGACCGGGACACAGCACCGTTTCATTAGACCGGGTCACAGCCCCATTACATTAGACCGGGACACAGCACTGTTACATTAGACCGGGACACAACACTGTTACATTACAACGGGACACAACACCGTTACATTAGACCGGGACACAGCACTGTTACATTAGACCGGGACACAGCACCGTTTCATCAGACCGTGACACAGCACCGTTATATTAGACCCAAACACAGAACTGTTACATTAGACCTAGACACAACACTGTTACATTAGACCTAGACACAGCACTGTTTCATTAGAACGGGACACAGCACCGTTTCATTAGACCGGGACACAGCACCGTAACATTAGACCTAGACACAGCACCGTTTCATTAGACTGGGACACAGCACCGTTACATTAGACCGGGACACAGCACCGTTTCATTAGACCCAAACACAGCACTGTTACATTAGACCGGGACACAACACTGTTACATTACACCGGGACACAACACCGTTACATTAGACCGGGACACAGCACTGTTTCATTAGAACGGGACACAGCACCGTTTCATCAGACCGGGACAAAGCACCGTTTCATCAGACCGGGACACAGCACCGTTATATTAGACCCAAACACAGCACTGTTACATTAGACCTAGACACAGCACTGTTTCATTAGAATGGGACACAGCACCGTTTCATTAGACCGGGACACAGCACCGTAACATTAGACCTAGACACAGCACCGTTTCATTAGACTGGGACACAGCACCGTTACATTAGACCGGGACACAGCACCGTTTCATTAGACCCAAACACAGCACTGTTACATTAGACCGGGACACAGCACCGTTACATTAGACCTGGACACAGCACTGTTACATTAGACCGGGACACAGCACCATTTCATTAGACCGGGACACAGCACCGTTTCATTAGAACCAAACACAGCACTGTTACATTAGACCGGGACACAGCACCATTACATTAGACCGGGACACAGCACCGTTTCATTAGACCGGGACACAGCACCGTTACTTTAGAACGGGACACAGCACCGTTTCATTAGACCGGGACACATCACCATTACATTAGACCGGGACACAGCACCGTTACATTAGACCGGAACACAGCACCGTTTCATTAGACATGGACACAACACCGTTACATTAGACCAGGACACAGCACCGTTACATTAGACCGGGACACAACACCGTTTCATTAGACCGGGACACAGCACCGTTTCATTAGAACGGGACACAACACCGTTACATTAGACCAGGACACAGCACCATTACATTAGACCGGGACACAGCACCGTTTCATTAGACCGGGACACAGCACCGTTACATTAGACCGGGACACAGCACCGTTATATTAGACCCAAACACAGCACTGTTACATTAGACCGGGACACAGCACCGTTTCATCAGACCGGGACACAGCACCGGTATATTAGACCCAAACACAGAACTGTTACATTAGACCTAGACACAGCACCGTTTCATTAGAACGGGACACAGCACCGTTTCATTAGACCGGGACACAGCACCGTTACATTAGACCTAGACACAGCACCATTTCCTTAGACCGGGACACAGCACCGTTACATTAGACCGGGACACAGCACCGTTTCATTAGACCCAAACACAGCACTGTTACATTAGACCGGGACACAGCACCGTTATATTAGACCGGGACACAGCACCGTTTCATCAGACCGGGACACAGCACCGTTTCATCAGACCGGGACACAGCACCGTTATATTAGACCCAAACACAGCACTGTTACATTAGACCTAGACACAGCACTGTTTCATTAGAACGGGACACAGCACCGTTTCATTAGACCGGGACACAGCACCGTAACATTAGACCTAGACACAGCACCGTTTCATTAGACTGGGACACAGCACCGTTACATTAGACCGGGACACAGCACCGTTTCATTAGACCCAAACACAGCACTGTTACATTAGACCGGGACACAGCACCGTTACATTAGACCGGGACACAGCACTGTTACATTAGACCGGGACACAGCACCATTACATTAGACCGGGACACAACACTGTTACATTAGACCGGGACACAGCACTGTTACATTAGACCGGGACACAGCACCATTTCATTAGACCGGGACACAGCACCATTACATTAGACCGGGACACAGCACCGTTTCATTAGACCGGGACAAAGCACCGTTTCATTAGACCGGGACACAGCACCGTTTCATTAGACCCAAACACAGCACTGTTACATTAGACCGGGACACAGCACCGTAACATTAGACCTAGACACAGCACCGTTTCATTAGACCGGGACACAGCACCGTTACTTTAGACCGGGACACAGCACCGTTTCATTTGACCCAAACACAGCACTGTTACATTAGACCGGGACACAGCACTGTTACATTAGACCGGGACACAGCACCATTACATTAGACCGGGACACAGCACCGTTACATTAGACCGGGACACAGCACTGTTACATTAGACCGGGACACAGCACCATTTCATTAGACCGGGACACAGCACCATTACATTAGACCGGGACACAGCACCGTTTCATTAGACCGGGACAAAGCACCGTTTCATTAGACCGGGACACAGCACCGTTTCATTAGACCCAAACACAGCACTGTTACATTAGACCGGGACACAGCACCATTACATTAGACCGGGACACAGCACCGTTTCATTAGACCGGGACACAGCACCGTTACTTTAGACCGGGACACAGCACCGTTTCATTAGACCGGGACACAGCACCATTACATTAGACCGGGACACAGCACCGTTACATTAGACCGGAACACAGCACCGTTTCATTAGACCGGGACACAACACCGTTACATTAGACCAGGACACAGCACCGTTACATTAGACCGGGACACAACACCGTTTCATTAGACCGGGACACAGCACCGTTTCATTAGAACGGGACACAACACCGTTACATTAGACCGGGACACAGCACCGTTACATTAGACCGGGACACAGCACCGTTTCATTAGACCGGGACACAGCACCGTTACATTTTTATTTTTTTATTTTTATTTCACCTTTATTTAACCAGGTAGGCTAGTTGAGAACACCTTTATTTAACCAGGTAGGCTAGTTGAGAACAAGTTCTCATTTGCAACTGCGACCTGGCCAAGATAAAGCATAGCAGTGTGAGCATACAACAAAGAGTTACACATGGAGTAAACAATTAACAAGTCAATAACACAGTAGAAAACAAAGGGGGGGTCTATATACAATGTGTGCAAAAGGCATGAGGAGGTAGGCAAATAATTACAATTTTGCAGATTAACACTGGAGTGATAAATGATCAGATGGTCATGTACAGGTAGAGATATTGGTGTGCAGAAGAGCAGAAAAGTAAATAAATAAAAACAGTATGGGGATGAGGTAGGTGAAAAGGGTGGGCTATTTACCAATAGACTATGTACAGCTGCAGCGATCGGTTAGCTGCTCAGATAGCTGATGTTTGAAGTTGGTGAGGGAGATAAAAGTCTCCAACTTCAGCGATTTTTGCAATTCGTTCCAGTCACAGGCAGCAGAGTACTTGAACGAAAGGCGGCCAAATGAGGTGTTGGCTTTAGGGATGATCAGTGAGATACACCTGCTGGAGCGCGTGCTACGGATGGGTGTTGCCATCGTGACCAGTGAGCTGAGATAAGGCGGAGCTTTACCTAGCATAGACTTGTAGATGACCTGGAGCCAGTGGGTCTGGCGACGAATATGTAGCGAGGGCCAGCCGACTAGAGCATACAAGTCGCAGTGGTGGGTGGTATAAGGTGCTTTAGTGACAAAACGGATGGCACTGTGATAGACTGCATCCAGTTTGCTGAGTAGAGTGTTGGAAGCCATTTTGTAGATGACATCGCCGAAGTCGAGGATCGGTAGGATAGTCAGTTTTACTAGGGTAAGCTTGGCGGCGTGAGTGAAGGAGGCTTTGTTGCGGAATAGAAAGCCGACTCTTGATTTGATTTTCGATTGGAGATGTTTGATATGAGTCTGGAAGGAGAGTTTGCAGTCTAGCCAGACACCTAGGTACTTATAGATGTCCACATATTCTAGGTCGGAACCATCCAGGGTGGTGATGCTAGTCGGGCATGCAGGTGCAGGCAGCGACCGGTTGAAAAGCATGCATTTGGTTTTACTAGCGTTTAAGAGCAGTTGGAGGCCACGGAAGGAGTGTTGTATGGCATTGAAGCTTGTTTGGAGGTTAGATAGCACAGTGTCCAAAGACGGGCCGAAAGTATATAGAATGGTGTCGTCTGCGTAGAGGTGGATCAGGGAATCGCCCGCAGCAAGAGCAACATCATTGATATACACAGAGAAAAGAGTCGGCCCGAGAATTGAACCCTGTGGCACCCCCATAGAGACTGCCAGAGGACCGGACAGCATGCCCTCCGATTTGACACACTGAACTCTGTCTGCAAAGTAATTGGTGAACCAGGCAAGGCAGTCATCCGAAAAACCGAGGCTACTGAGTCTGCCGATAAGAACATGGTGATTGACAGAGTCGAAAGCCTTGGCAAGGTCGATGAAGACGGCTGCACAGTACTGTCTTTTATCGATGGCGGTTATGATATCGTTTAGTACCTTGAGTGTGGCTGAGGTGCACCCATGACCGGCTCGGAAACCAGATTGCACAGCGGAGAAGGTACGGTGGGATTCGAGATGGTCAGTGACCTGTTTGTTGACTTGGCTTTCGAAGACCTTAGATAGGCAGGGCAGGATGGATATAGGTCTGTAACAGTTTGGGTCCAGGGTGTCTCCCCCTTTGAAGAGGGGGATGACTGCGGCAGCTTTCCAATCCTTGGGGATCTCAGACGAGATGAAAGAGAGGTTGAACAGGCTGGTAATAGGGGTTGCGACAATGGTGGCAGATAGTTTCAGAAATAGAGGGTCCAGATTGTCAAGCCCAGCTGATTTGTACGGGTCCAGGTTTTGCAGCTCTTTCAGAACATCTGCTATCTGGATTTGGGTAAAGGAGAACCTGGAGAGGCTTGGGCGAGGAGCTGCGGGGGGGGCGTAGCTGTTGGCCGAGGTTGAAGTAGCCAGGCGGAAGGCATGGCCAGCCGTTGAGAAATGCTTATTGAAGTTTTCGATAATCATGGATTTATCAGTGGTGACCGTGTTACCTAGCCTCAGTGCAGTGGGCAGCTGGGAGGAGGTGCTCTTGTTCTCCATGGACTTCACAGTGTCCCAGAACTTTTTGGAGTTGGAGCTACAGGATGCAAACTTCTGCCTGAAGAAGCTGGCCTTAGCTTTCCTGACTGACTGCGTGTATTGGTTCCGGACTTCCCTGAACAGTTGCATATCACGGGGACTATTCGATGCTATTGCAGTCCGCCACAGGATGTTTTTGTGCTGGTCGAGGGCAGTCAGGTCTGGGGTGAACCAAGGGCTGTATCTGTTCTTAGTTCTGCATTTTTTGAACGGAGCATGCTTATCTAAAATGGTGAGGAAGTTACTTTTAAAGAATGACCAGGCATCCTCAACTGACGGGATGAGGTCAATGTCCTTCCAGGATACCCGGGCCAGGTCGATTAGAAAGGCCTGCTCACAGAAGTGTTTTAGGGAGCGTTTGACAGTGATGAGGGGTGGTCGTTTGACTGCGGCTCCGTAGCGGATACAGGCAATGAGGCAGTGATCGCTGAGATCCTGGTTGAAGACAGCGGAGGTGTATTTGGAGGGCCAGTTGGTCAGGATGACGTCTATGAGGGTGCCCTTGTTTACAGAGTTAGGGTTGTACCTGGTGGGTTCCTTGATGATTTGTGTGAGATTGAGGGCATCTAGCTTAGATTGTAGGACTGGCGGGGTGTTAAGCATATCCCAGTTTAGGTCACCTAACAGAACAAACTCTGAAGCTAGATGGGGGGCGATCAATTCACAAATGGTGTCCAGGGCACAGCTGGGAGCTGAGGGGGGTCGGTAGCAGGCGGCAACCGTGAGAGACTTATTTCTGGAGGGAGTAATTTTCAAAATTAGTAGTTCGAACTGTTTGGGTATGGACCTGGAAAGTATGACATTACTTTGCAGGCTATCTCTGCAGTAAACTGCAACTCCTCCCCCTTTGGCAGTTCTATCTTGACGGAAGATGTTATAGTTGGGTATGGAAATCTCTGAATTTTTGGTGGCCTTCCTGAGCCAGGATTCAGACACAGCAAGGACATCAGGGTTAGCAGAGTGTGCTAAAGCAGTGAGTAAGACAAACTTAGGGAGGAGGCTTCTGATGTTGACATGCATGAAACCAAGGCTTTTTCGATCACAGAAGTCAACAAATGAGGGTGCCTGGGGACATGCAGGGCCTGGGTTTACCTCCACATCACCCGCGGAACAGAGAAGGAGTAGTATGAGGGTGCGGCTAAAGGCTATCAAAACTGGTCGCCTAGAGCGTTGGGGACAGAGAATAAGAGGAGCAGGTTTCTGGGCATGGTAGAATATATTCAGGGCATAATGCGCAGACAGGGGTATGGTGGGGTGCGGGTACAGCGGAGGTAAGCCCAGGCACTGGGTGATGATGAGAGAGGTTGTATCTCTGGACATGCTGGTAGTAATGGGTGAGGTCACCGCATGTGTGGGAGGTGGGACAAAGGAGTTATCAGGGGTATGAAGAGTGGAACTAGGGGCTCCATTGTGAACTAAAACAATGATAACTAACCTGAACAACAGTATACAAGGCATATTGACATTTGAGAGAGACATACAGCGAGGCATACAGTAATCACAGGTGTTGAATTGGGAAAGCTAGCTAAAACAGTAGGTGAGACAACAGCTAATCAGCTAGCACAACAACAGCAGGTAAAATGGCGTAGACTAGGCAACGGGGCCAACAGATAAAACAAACAAGCAGAATGGAGTACCGTGATTAATGGACAGTCCAGCGTGCATCAGCTATGTAGCCAAGAGATCAGTGTCCAGGGGGCAGCGGTGGATGGGGCAGGGAAGCTGGACTGGCAAGTGTTATCCAGGTTAAAAAAAAACGAACAATGACTAAATAGCTTGTAGCTAGTTAGCTGGTTAGCTTCTGGAGGTTCTTGAGTGTGTTCTAAAAATAAATAAAAAATAATAGCGATTCCGTATCACATTGGGTGAGGCAGGTTTCCGGAAGGTATAAACAAATTAAAAGTCAAAAGAGATAGAAAGTAAATATGGGTCCGGTGGGCGTTTGGGACGCGGCGATTCAGGCGGTTAGCAGGCCTGTGCTAACAAGCTAACAGTTTGTAGGCCCGGGCTAGACAAGGTAGCAGTTAGCGGACCGGAGCTGGACAAGCTAGCAGTTAGCAGGCCGAATTAGCAAGCAGGGAGATAGCGAGGGCTAGAGAGTTAGCCTTTGGGGGACGTCACGCACCGTTACATTTGACCGGGACACAGCACCGTTACATTAGACCGGGACACAACACCGTTACATTAGACCGGGACACAGCACCGTTACATTAGACCGGGACACTGCACCGTTTCATTAGACCGGGACACAGCACCGTTACATTAGACCGGGACACAGCACCGTTACATTAGACCGGGACACAGCACCGTTACATTAGACCGGGACACAGCACCGTTTCAGCGGCTACTCATCTTCTAAATGGTGTGTACAATTGCTTAGATCATAAAAAGCCATTGTGATTATTATTGATTGACCTTTCTAAGGCCTTCGACACTGTTGACCATCAAATTCTTATTCAAATTTCAAGTGAAATAGGCCTGGAACAAGTGGTTTGAGAATTATCGATCAAACAGGTTACAATGTGTGATTTCTGATGGTGTTAAATCTAGTTTCCTGGATATTATGAAAGGTGTACCTCAGGGGTCTGTAATGGTCTTTACTATACTGAACACAAATATAAACGCAACGTGTAACAATTTTTAAGGTTTTGCAGTTTATATAAGGAAATCAGTCAATTAAAATGTATTCATTAGCCCCTAGTATATGGATGTCACATGACCGGAATGCAGTTATGCATCGGTTGGTCACAGATACCATTTTAATAAAGGGTAGGGGCGTGGATCAGAAAACCAGTCAGTATCTAGTGTGACCACTATTTGCCTCATGCAGTGTGACACATCTCCTTGACATGGAGTTGATCAGGCTGTTGATTGTGGCCTGTGGAATGTACCACTCTTCAATGGCTGTGCAAAGTTTCTGGATATTGGCCAGACCAGGAACACGCTGTCGTACCCATCGATCCAGAGCATCCCAAACATGCTCAATGGGTGACATGTCTGGTGAGTATGCAGGCCATGGAAGAACTAGGACATTTTCAGCTTCCAGGAATACTGTATAGATCCTTGCAACTTTATCATGCTGAAACATGATGTGATGGCAGTAGATGAATGGCACAACAATGGGCCTCAGGATCTCCCCATGGTATCTCTGTTCATACAAATTGCCATCAATAAAATGCAATCGTGTTCATTGTCCGTAGCTTTTGTCTGTCCTTACCATAACCCCACAGCCACCATGGGGCACTCTGTTCAC
Source organism: Oncorhynchus kisutch (assembly GCF_002021735.2). Lineage (NCBI taxonomy): Eukaryota > Metazoa > Chordata > Actinopteri > Salmoniformes > Salmonidae > Oncorhynchus > Oncorhynchus kisutch. Next base: position 44,978,188 of record NC_034197.2, on the reverse strand, counting down.
AATGTTGACATCATCAAAACGCTCACCCACACAACACCATCTGCCGGTTCAGTTGAAACCGGGATTAATTTGTGAAGAGCACACTTCTCCAGTGTGCCAATGGCTATCGAAGGAGAGGTCGGTTACGACGCTGATCTGCAGTCAGGTCAGGACGATGAGCACGCTGGAATGGGTTTCCCTGAAAGAAGCACGAGCTTCCCTGAAATGGTTTCTAACAGTTTGTGCTGAAATTCCTTGGTTGTGCAAACCCATAGTTTCAATAGCTATCCAGGTGGCTGGACGATCCCACTGGTGAAGACGTCGGATGTGAAGGTCCTGGGCTGACGTGATTACAGATGGTCTGCGGTTTGTGAGGCCGGTTGGACGTAACTGCCAAATACTCTAAAACAACGTTGGAGGCGGCTTATGGTAGAGAAATAAACATTAAATTCCCTGGCAACAGCTCTGCAGGAAATTCCTGCAGTCAGCCTGCCATTTGTACGCTCCCTCAAAACTTGAGACATCTGTGGCATTGTGATGTGTGACAATACAGCACATTTTAGATTGGCCTTCTTGGTCAGCACAAGGTGCACCTGTGTAATGATCATGCTGTTTAATCATCTTATTGATATGTCACACCAGTCAGGTGGATGGATTATCTTGGCGAAGGAAAAATGCTCACTAACAGGGATGCAAATAAATTTGTGCACAAAATTTGAGAGAAATACACTTTTTTCTAGGATCTTTTATTTCAGGGAAAACAGTAAGGAAAACACCGCACACTGCTGCTCATGCTCCCAGGTGATATTTATTTATAATGTTTCCACCCTTAGGTCTTCATCAGTTATCCATATTTTCTTTCAGCTGACGAAACAGAGGACCAACACGTTGCCTTTATATTCAGTGTATTTCTCTGAATTACATTGGTCTGATCTGTTGAAATGTTGTATCTGTATGCAGACAATACTGTCACGTATTAATAAATAACATTATTATTATAATTACATTATTATTATTATTACTGTACCATTACCCAGTAGACCAGGCGTTGTTAGAGATGCCTTGTTATCTTACAAAAAAATCCTGCTGGGTTTAAAACTTGTACTCAGCGTGGGCAAGATTAAATGTATGTGGTCTGGTCTCAACAACAACAAACATCAGATGGACAAGATATTTATTCATTGAATGGTTCTCCCATCGATCGGGTTCACACTTATAAATAGCTGATGTTTTGGATTGACAAGGATTTAACATTTAGAAAACATACGGATGAGCTTAAAGTGGGCCTCTTTTTTTAGAAATAGATCTTGCCTCTCCCAAACAGCAGGAAGCAGTTTGTACAGTCAACTTTCCTGCCAGTTCTTGAGTATGGTGACATCATTTACCAGAATGCAGCAGTCACTGCTCCTACATATTTGGATGCCATCTACCACCTTTTGTTTGATCAGAGGTGTCAGTTTTCATACGCATCCTCTTTCAAAAGGTTGGCAATAGTCCCGGGGATCACCTCACTCTTCCCTTCTTGTTTACAAAGCTCTACTACATAAGCTTCTGACTTACCTAACTTCATTGTTGAAGTATAAAAACATGAGCTACCAAACCCCTTCACAGGGTTACTTTACTCTTCAGGTTCCTCAGGTCTCCACCAAAGTAGGCAAATCAGTTTTAATGCCCACTGTTAAAACGGGCCAGCTTTAGTCAGCTGATTGTAGCCTTGGTTAGTTCCAGTCTCCCATTCAGAGGACCCCCACTTTTGTTAGTCTTTTTGGTCAACGTCATCCAATTACTAATCTCCACATCTCATTCAGTTTATCAGCGGCCTAGAATCCCTGGACTTCACTTTCATCCTTGTTCTGACCGGACATTCTATTGTGGTTGCTACTGGCTTTAAGCCAGGACCTAAGGTTTCTTATTGCATTCATGTTCTTATGGCTTGGGGGTAGAAGTTGTTAAAAAGCGTTTTGCACTTGGTGCTCATGAGCAGAGAGAACAGCGTATGACAAGGGTGGCTGGAGTCTTTGGCAATTCTTAGGGCCTTCCTCTGACACCGCCTGGTATAGAGGATCTGGATGGCTGGACGCATGGCTCCAGTGATGTCCTGGGCCGTATGCACTACCCTCTGTATTGCCTTGCAGTCGGAGTCCGAGCAGTTGCCATACCAGGCTGTGATGCAAACAGTCAGGATGCTCTCAATTGTGCAATGTAGATCCTTTTGAGGATCTGAGGACACATGCCAAATATTTTCAATCTCCTGAGAGGTAATAGTCGTGGTCGTGCCCTCCTCACGACTGTCTTGGTGTGTTTGGACCATTCTAGTTTGTTGGTGATGTGGACACCAAGGAACTTGAAGCTCTCAACCTGCTCCACTACAGCCCCGTCGATGAGAATGGGGGTGTGCTCGGCCCTTCTTTTCCTGTAGTCCACAATCATCTCCTTTGTCTTGATCACGTTGAGCGAGAGGTTTTTATCCTGGCAAAAAACGGCCAGGTCTCTGACCTCCTCCCTATAGGCTGTCTCATCATTGTCGGTGATCAGGCTTTCCACTGTTAGGTCGTCGGCAAACTTAATGATGGTGTTGGAGTTGTGCTTGGCCTTGCAGTCATGGGTGAACAGGGAGTACAGAAGGGGACTGAGCATGCACCCCCGAGGTGCCCCCGTGTTAAGGATCAGCATGGCAGATGTGTTGTTACCTACCCTCACCACCTGGGGGCGGCCAGTCAGAAAGTCCAGGATCCAGTTGCAGAGGGAGGTGTTTTATCCCAGGGTCCTTTGCTTATTGATGAGCTTTGAAGGCACTTTGGTGTTAAACGCTGAGTTGTAGTCAATGAATAGTATTCTCACGTAGATGTTTATTTTGTCCAGGTGGGAAAGGGCAGTGTCTGGATCTGTTGGGGCCGTATGCAAATTGGAGTGGGTCTAGGGTTTCTGTGATAATGTTGATGTGTGTCATTACCATTCTTTCAAAGCCCTTCATGGCTACAGACGTGAGTGCTACGGGTCGGTAGTCATTTAGGCAGGTTGCCTTGGTGTTCTTGGGCACGGGGATTATGGCGGTCTGCTTGAAACATGTTGGTATTACAGACTCAGACAGGGACAGGTTGAAAAATGTCAGCGAAGACAATTGCCAGTTGGTCAGCACATGCTTGGAGCACACATCCTGTGTAATCCTGGCCCCCGTGGCTAATGTGAATGTTGAGCTGTTTAAAGGTCTTATCTCATATCGACAACAGAGAACGTGATCACATAGTTGTCTGGAACAGGTGGTGCTCTCATACATATTTCAGTGTTGCTCAAAGTGCGCATAGAAGTAAATTGGCTCACACTGGTAGGCCTGTGCTTTATAATTACGCCCCCTTTATATTACAGCCCCCTCCCTTTATTATTACAGCCCCTCCCTTTATTATTAGCCCCCTCCCTATTATTAAGAGCCCCTCCCTTTATTATTACAGCCCCCTCTCCTTTATTATTACCCGCCCTCCCTTTAATTATTACCGCCCCCTCCTTTAATTTTACAGCCCCCCTCCCTTTATTATTACAGCCCCCCCCTTTATTATTACAGCGCCCCCCCCCTTATATTACAGCCCCC